>NW_009259036.1:254200-289059 GCF_000687185.1 Egretta garzetta | reverse complement strand
TTAGGCTAGACATTAGGAAAAACTTGTTCACCGAAAGGGTTGTCAGGCTCTGGAATGGGCTGCCCAGGGAGGTGGTGGAGTCCTCATCCCTGGAGGTATTTAAATGAAGGATAGATGAGGTGCTTAGGGCCATGGTTTAGTGGTGGGATGTCAGGGTTAGGTTAAAGGTTGGACTCGATGATCTCAAAGGTCTTTTCCAACCAAAGAATTCTATGCTTCTATGATTCCATGAGGTGCTGAAGAACTTACATTTTTAGAGAATGAAAAATTTATTTTGTGGTTAGCTTATTTTCAGTGAAGCTTCTTAGTGGATTAGAAGTTGTCTACAGATAGGATTGTCTATGTAATTAAGCTTAGATTCATCCTATTTCTTGATACCTTGTCAGGTGCCTCATTGGAAGTTTATTATCTGCTAGCTAGCTGTTTTGTAAGAGAAGATAGTACCTACAGAGAGTGATTCAGATTTTAGGTATGCAGAACTACTTAAAGACGTGCTTACCTTTGACTGTACTTGCTCTTAGATGCATCACTTGCCAGAATTATTAGTGTTATGAGTCCGGTCATCAGATTCTGGACAGGGGAACAATATAAATCCCTGCAGTAACAATATCCATTTCTGCAAGTAAATTAGATTTCTAAGCTATTTTGATACTGAAAAGCATTTCTAGACAGACCAGGTTCTGCTGAGATGTTTTAATCTGCCTTTCTGCAAGAATATGCCATGTTCCTTCTTGAGCCCTAGTTCTAATTTGTCCATGATCTAGCCTAAATTAATCAACTCAATGACTGTCTACAATGGAAAAAACTTCTAAAACACTTAGGTTTTCTAAGGTCTTTTCATCTACAGCAGTGTGAGAATCATCTCATTTAATTCTGGACATGTAAGTGTTTGTCACATAAGTTGAACTTTGTCAGAATCCTTCTATCATCAAAAGAAAGAAATATGCATCTTCAAGGGAAAATAGGTGCTGTCTGTCTTTGAAAATAATTTTGGAAAGGAAGGAACTGCCATTTGAAGGCAACAGTTTGCAGTGACTGACCACTAGCTGCTGTCACTGTTATACACATAAGGTTAGGTGAGATGAATCCCATTGATATCTAAAATTCTGAATTGCTTTACTGTTCTGCTATTGGTCATACCCTCTTGTAATAATTCACACAGAATGACTTGCGACCAGAATGTTCATGTCTGGCAGTTTAATGCTGCATACAATATTCTTTCCAAATATCCATTTTTTGCATTTCTTTTTATTTTTAATTTGGGGTTGTAAATAATTTTTCTGACTGAGAGCCATTAGGAAACCACAGTATATTCAAGGTCTTCAACATGACAACAGAATTGGGAGAATTGTTTTACTCCTGCCTATACTAACTGATGAATAAAATCAGACAGGAGTCTGGAAAGACGAAAACACTTAGGAATCTGTGGGACATACACACACCACTGGGGAAGCGTCTTCCTAATGATGAGTATTTAAGAAATGTGGTTGATTATGGCAAAATTTTTACACCTGAATATGCCATAAATTCTGCTTAAGTAGTGTTGTTTTCTATTCTGCTTTTTAGGCTTCAAGCTACCAATATTGTTTCAATGCTACTCTCCCATTTCTAGCGTTCTCTCAATTTCACCACTTGCAGGTACATGACACAGGCCTCCTTTCAAAGAAACATTTCTATATCAATATAGAACTTTAGTTACATGATTAGATTTTTAAGTTTGTGTTTAAGTTTCACAGAAGTCAATGGCTCTTAAAGCACATGCTTGAAGGTGAGCATGTGCTAAGGTGCTTCACTAAATGGAGATAGATTTAAACACAGGCTTAAGTGCTTTCCTGACTCAGGGGCCAAATTATAGCTAGAGCTAAACTTGGATGGCTCTAGTGAGATCAGTCTAGCATATACAGCTTTTATTTTTAATTTGTTCTTTATATCTTAGCCACTTTTTCCTCTAACGTTTCTGATTTAATACTTTGGTATTATTTATGCTCTTTTAAAATTAAGTCTGTACAAGCTTGCAAACCTTTATTTTTTTTTTTAAATTAATCACATTTTGCTGAAATTATGTATCTCAGCTTGTCACCTCACTCTCTGATTTCTCATAACACTGCCATGTAAAGCTGTCTTTCATTCTTACCCCATACAGTGTAAGCAAGATGTGCTAATGGAAACCACTCTGGTGCTTTCATACTTTATTACAAAATAAATCAGTCAGGTAACTGTTTTCTACATCCCTTAAAGTGTGCTTGGATATAGAAATAGTGGAGATAGTGGGGGGAAAAAAAAAGTGTTCTTAGGTAGTATGCTTTAGTTGGAACTTGTGTTGGATATTTTCAAGAAATGAAAAACAGGTAAGAAGGCTTGAGGGTCTAGATACGAATAAATTCTCATTTATTCTAACTGAAACATTGACTAACCTCAGTGGTATCCAGGTGAACACTACTTTAACATATGCATGGCTAAGGCTAGCATTAGAGTCAAAGCATTTTGGAATGTCATATGCGTTACATTTATTAAAAGTAATGCATTACGTTGCCCCCTCTGTCTGTATGCTTAATTCTGCTCCCACCAATCCAAGTTGTTCACAAAACTGGCACTCTGCTAAGGGTATCTTTTTAAAAATCTGATTGCTGGCCAGTATTTTTCAAGTTTCTGCCAGGAATGACTTGTATATATGCCCACTCTATAGAACTGCACAGTCAAAATCATGTTGGAAAAAAGCTTTTGGGGTTTTGTTTACTTTTGTGCTGAAAGTAAAACTACTCATCTATTTAGAAAGTACCTCTGAAAACTCAAAGCTTAGTACTTCACATGAGACTTTTCACTCATATTCAGTGCCTCTGGCTTACAAGCAAGTGTCATATGGTTGCAATTAAAAGGATGTCACAAAAACTTCATTGTAAGTAGGGTAACATATGCTCTTAAGGGGTTTGTTTCAGTTTCCAGTGCTTGAGTCTTGCTGGGGTTGGGAGTCACATCTTTCACAGCTAGTCAGCCTTCCTGCTTTAGATATGTCAGCTGACAGGGTGCCAGTTAAAACATCTTCCAGAAATGTTGACAAGTATCTGAAGGGAGAAAGCCAACTGCTCCAAATAAACAAAGATGACTGAGGAATAGGAGTGGCAAGTTTTGCTCCAGAGGTGGTATATCCATCAATCAAGCAGACTATGGGTGGCATTTTAGAAATGTTGCTTGCTGAGGGATAGGAGTGAGAAGGATTTTCAGTAAATCTACCTTCTGCTGTGGGAAGAGCCATAGGTTTGCCAAACACAAGCCAGAAATAGGGACAGCACGTAATTAAAAAAAACAATCAAATAAACCACACAACACTGACAGCATAGAGATGAGAGAAATACAAGGAGATGTGTGACATTCCTGATTATCACAGAAGGCTAAAGCTGCACAAATTCGGTCATGTTGCAAGAATAAACTGAATTAGTGAGGGAGACTCATCCTGCATGCCTACACTCTTAAAATGTATAGCTGCAAAATTAACTGGATGTGTTTACGAAGAAATGCCTTGCAGAGCTATTTTCTCATTATGAATTTGTTAGAAGAGGGACAGGCATTTGACTCAAGTTCTCAATTCACTTTGGCACATGTACTATCAAATTTTCCTAGATTTCAGCATAATCTTTACATCTACTATGCAAAGAGAGCAGGGAAATCAATCTGCAAATTGCACGTTCGAAAGCTATAACAACATATTGCCATTTGGTCTTCCTTCATGTAAATTTTTTTCCTGACAGAAGTTTTGTTGGGTTTTTTTTCCCCTTTCATTTTAATCCTTTATTTGGCAATTGTGCTTTACTTCCCATACGGCTTGCCTTTCAGTGTACACTAGTAATTCAGCTCTGACTGTTAGAAAATTTATTAATTTAATGCACTGTGCAGAAAGTCGCTATTCTTAATTATTTTCCCATATAACCTAAACATACTCTTTCAGTTATGAACATTAGAAAAAAAAAAAAAATCCTGCTGCATATAAGATCCTATTTCATTCTGTTATATGAATGAACTCATCATTACTTCCATAAAAGCTTTAAACATATTCCCTTTACCATCTGTGTTAAATTCCTACAAGGAGGAAGGTGATAAGATTGCAGCTGATGTTCATATCATCTAATATTTTAGCTTTGTTGCAAAAAATTTATTTTGTTACTTGGCAGCAATGAAGATCATTTACTAGGTTAGGTTTATGACAATACTATCTCCACAACTTGTAGTAAAATTAAACAAAAATACGACAAAATCCTTACCAATTTATAGCAATAGGAAGAAAACAGTTTTCTGAAATTAATAATATTTTCCCCCAGTGAATTCTGCTTTTATGCAGAGGGAAATCTGTTTAGAATAGTAAAGTTTAGTAATGCATCTTCTTTACTGTCTGTCTTAAAAGTGACAGGGGTCATAATGTTGAAATTTTTAAATATGCAAGTAGTACCAAGGATATTTGGGCTGGGTGATGTGGGTTTTTTTTCTGAATCTAGCTGAAAATTTTACAAACTTATTTTGCCCTGTTAGTTATGCCTAAACCATATTCATTCTTCATGACTTTAAGATATCCTTACAATATCATATCCTGTTATAGCTGTACTAATTTGATTTAAACAAATAAAGAAACAAACAAACCAAAAAACCCCACACCCCAAATAAAACCCCTGCCCTCATTTAGATTAGGAAAACAAAACATATGTCTGAGGAAGCGTTAGATGGGGAAAGTTCAACAACTGACTGTATGGACATGGTATTTAGAAACAGCATTGGTATTCATTAACAAAAGTATTTTTGTCTTAATTGGGGTGATTTTAAAAAGGGTAAGACTAGAATAATTTCGAATAGGACAAAAGCAGTGTCAACATTTGGCTTGTGATGGCCTTAGTCAGAAGAGGGGGCCCTCTTCTCGCTTGATTTAATAACTTACAGTGCTTTGTGAGGGTATGACCACATCATATATTTGGGGCAGGAGAGGAGATTTGGGCTCGCTGTGTGTAAAGTATGAGATAATGGATCAAGGACCTATGCTCTGATTGAAGACATGACATTAAACCTGTAGTAATCTGTCTCTTAACAACATCTAGCACTGCATTGCTACATTTGTATATCTTTAAATGCCTTGAGCAAAAGAGGAATGACTAAAAAACTATGCAAAGTATATATTGTGTTTACAATTTCAACTCACAGAACCATGCGTTTTCCACTAGTTGCTCATCTCAAAATAAGTTGTGTTTCTGAAGTTTTCTTGGAATGCTTTTTTACATTCCCGACAACAGTATCAATGGTCATAGCTAACAGAGGTCTATATTTTTAAGAAATGTGTCATATTGACAGTATTAGAAAATATGGGGGGGAGGGGGGGAAAGAAATGCATCATATTGCTCTTACATCAAACACACAGAATTTTATTATCCTGATTAATCATGTCAGACTGAATAGTTGCTCCGAAGTAATGTGAAATTTTTAATGCTACCACACAGGACCTTCAGCTTGCAAGTGGCTTACAGTTCCTGCTCTGTGAAGGTCATTATTAATTAATATTTTTCTGCATGGATGAAGAAAAGAAATAACAGTGATTCTTCAGTGGATATAGCTGCATTAGTACTTCGGTTTGAATAACTTGTACTGTTTTAAAGCAATTCCTCTGTCCATTTTCTTCCTTATTGTTTTGATCTGCAGAGCAATTTTGGTGCTCACAATTCTGTTGTAAGGTAGACTTCCATCGGAGAGAGCTAAGCTCTCACATGTACGTACAAAATTCTTTCTTACCCCTAATGCGATAAGGCACCTGAACCAAACACCGGACCTTTGGGTGACTTCAAGCAACACAGACAGTAGGGATGTTCAGTCCAGGGGCACAGATAGAATATAATTCAAAACAACTGTTCTCCCCCACCCAGCAGCTTTTTTAAGGGCCTTAGTACTAACTGGTGTGATGTACTAAACCAATCCTGTTGCTCCAAACTACTTGCTATTGTGGGCATGGTCAGGGGTTACAGACTGGACTTTGGAAGCTGAAAGAGATTCCCCATCCCTTAAGGCAAAATAAGCCTAGCTGTGAAATTATTGAAAGTTACAGTTTACGTCAGTGAAAATTCAGTGTAAAAGGCATTAAAACATCTACTCCAAATATACAACTTTCTTCAAGAAGTATAACTTTTCTGGGGGAGGGGCAGAACTTTAATTATCAGTTCCAATGTTTTGAATCCTATCTGAGTGCTGAGTCACATTTAGTAACAGAGCCTCCAGGTGTATATGAATACCATTTTCAAGTTCCAAGCAGGTATCTTCTCAAATCTGGCATTGTGAAATGATGTTTTTAATAACTAAAATGAAAAGCATATGATCTATTATGGAAAAATCATCTACACAATTCTTGTCCATCTATTGAATTCAAACCATTGTATTCCTGTGCAGTATGCTTCAATTTATGTAGAAGAAAGACTGATTTGGATTATACACATTTACTATTAAGATGCAAAATTTGAAACAAATGGAGGACTCTAGAACTGAAATTATGAGATTAGTACACAACACACCAGTTGAGAAACTCATTGTGAGACTGCAATTTCTATCTGCTGAACACATGCTGGTGGTGCTTTTGTGTAGAGAGTTGTATTGATTCAGTAAAAACACACAGTGGGGGTATGTTATTATGTAGATTATCTCATCAGTTAGCCAATATAGGAATATAGAAGATCGTAACTTGAGTATTTGAGAAAGCGGAGTGGTAGTCCCATATGAAAGAATTGTCCTCAGCTTGCTCTCAAAGACTCTCTGATCAGAGATGGTATCAAAGATTTGGCTTACCTTTTGGGTGTGCTACAAATAGAATTTTCAGTTGCAAGCAAAAAAAAACCCACTTTGAGAGAGGTGGGATAATTATTTGAGGTGCCAGGATCAAGCTGACTGACAATACAAATAAAACAAATATGTTTGCATGGTAGTAATTAGAGAGTATGATAACGATTCCACAACTTATATTAATCACTTTTGCCTTGGATTCTTTCTGTGTAAATTCAAGTACTATTAAAGTACATGAGTTAAGGCTGTTTTCAATGTATTTTCAAATTACCCAAGATTTTTAGTTTGAAATGTGTGTTTTAAATTTATGTAAGACTGGATTTGTCCTCATTCCTCTGTGGTACCAATTTGTGAGTTTTCTGTGCGGAAACTACTACTTCAAAAAATAATATCAGAAGCTTGCTCTGTCGATGACAATGCACCTGTTTTTGCGATCAACATTTGGTCAACAAAGAGATCTGCAAGGTCTACTGTATGGCAGCCATGAAGGCAATAGCCCCTCATAAGCATGACATCTTGAGATTAATAAACACTCTCTTGGCTTCAGCATCTGGAGTGTGAGTTCCATTTTGCACAGGATGACCTTGGTTGAAGCACCGAAACAGAAGTGAGTGTTACTGAATTTATAACTTGCCATTAATACCAGCTACAAGGAAATAACATGCCTCGTTGTTTTCTGCTTTCTTACTTTATCAATATTACTTTACAGCTTTATTCATCTAGGAGATATATAAAAAAGCATCTTTACTTCTGTTGTTCTCGATGCTGTATCTTTTAAGATAATGAAAGGAAAATTCTCTGAAAGATGTCCTCATGCAATCCTTTTTGTTCTAAGGCCAAATTCAATAGCTGCTGATGTCAGCTGAAAGATTCATATTGAATTCATTGAGTGCCTAACCTTTATTAACCTTTATGCAACATGAGATACCACAGGTAACCTATTGCAACAAACAGCCAGCAAAAGTTAGTGTACTAGTAACTTCTCATTCTTTTATGTACTGAGTTTCTGAGTTCTTATGCTTCCATGCTGGGTCTTCTGGATGTTTCTTTTTGAGCACAATTCATCTTCATTGGTTCTGTACTGAGAGAACAGAACCTACTCACCAATTTTATAGCCAGCAATATTTTTATTGTTGTTCAGAAAAGACTCCTAAGGGCACGACTGTTTTATTTTTTTAGACACATACTGTGAGTTTTCACTATTGTGAATGATGACTTCGCTATACAAGTGGAAAAATTGTAACTGTCATATATTTTTATGGATTGCCCAAGTATTTTGATTTATTATAGTATTGCCTTTCAAACTGTCTTGGAGAAGGACGGGGTGATATCCATTCTATGTCTACAGCATTTCTTAGCTGCTATTCATAAAATCTTTAGAGTAGATATAATAGATCCATGATCCTCCAAAACTGGCTGACCTACAGACTGCAACATTAAGGAAATAGTAAGATGTGAGTAGCAACATATTTTTAATTTTTCTGGGTCAATAAAGAATGTTATAAATCCTATGAGGCAACATGTTGCCTAGGAGCCAAAGGTGGGGGAGCTATAGGATTTGCATCCCTATGATATAGAAATAACATTCTGAAAAGCCAAAATCAACCCTGCCTTAGATCACATGATGGGGTTACACAGATACAAAATTAAAAAATTTTATCCATTCTCAATGAAATAATGATGAGCAAAAGAATAGCACAAGATAGAACAGGTTGCCCAGAGAACCTGTAGACGCCACATGCCTAGAAATATTCAAGGTCAGGCTGGACAGGGCTCTGAGCAACCTGATGTAGTTGAAGATGTCCCTGCTTATTTCAGGTGGGTTGGACTAGATGACCTCTAAAGATCCCTTCCAACCCAAAACATTCTATGATTCTGTTTTGAGATACAGGGCCTGATTATTTCTTAGTGAAGTTTTTCTTCAAATAGTTTGTACCCAGTGAGTGCCTTCTGATTCATAACATGACTTAGAGATTCCCATCTGTTGAACTGAAGTATTCCACATGGTATGTTTAATAAAATAGCTGAGTAGCACACTGCAGAGCATAGTCACATAATAAAGCCGCATAGTTGTGGATTTTGAGACCAGTTGTATTGTGAATATAGCAACAAGCCATTCACACAATTTACCATACAATAACAGTCAGGGCGCTACTTTAGGAGCAATGGTCCTTACGTTGCAGACACCTAGCAAGAAACTACAAAATACAATTTATTTACTTCAGTGCTTCACAAAGATTAACTTTATCCTTGGGAGGCTAATAACCCTAGGCTCCCTTAATAGTCCATGGAAAGAAATAAGCGCTTTCAGTTGATTCTGAGCAGAACCCTAACTTGAAGGATGGGGACTCTTTGGAAAGAGTACATAAGAGATCAACAAGAGATTTCAAAACAATGATCTGTTTCTAAAGATTGTAGAAATTAGGGTTGTCATGAAGGGGGGATGGCAGGGGGATATGAGCATTTTAAAATATGTAACAGACTGCTGCAAAGTTTGTGCTCCATGTAGACAGTGAATAAGACAAAGCAATAATGCAACAAGGACGATTTATATTAAACAATACAAAAAATCCTTCAGAAGTACAGATAGAGAAAGCATGCTGAAAGAATTTCTCTGAGTAGATTATAAAGTCTGTCATTGATGGGCTGTAAGAGCAGGTGGGACAGACATAAATGTAACTGATTCTATGCACAGACAGGAGTAGACTAGATGACTTCTGGAGGTTCCTTAAAGTCCTATGATTTTATGGCTTTCTGAAGAAGGGGACTATTTCATGGTATGGGTTAGGGAGACTTGTGTCTTTAAATGAACTTTAACTTTTGTGGCCATTCCTTGTTTAGTGTGAAAGGTAGGTAGGATGCTGTGTTCCTGCCCGTAAGAAAGAGATCATCGGCCTATGGATTCTATGCTTGAATTCTTGCCTGTGAATAGCACTTCATGTATAATGCACTTGATATTATATCATCTTCTCACAAAACACTTATGTATTAAAGCATTTGATGTTATTACCTTCAGCACTGTCTTAGCTCTCTTCTCCTGAGAGTTTTGATTCCACGGTGATTCTGGTTTTACTATGCTAATTCAGTTTACTAATAAAGTGTTCTGAAGTGAGTCAAGTTTTATACCCAGCCTTCATTCTAATACTTAAAGCTTTTTTAGTCATATCTTCATTCACTACTCCTACAGAAATAGTACAAGAATCAATTATATCTTTTCAATTAAATTAATTAATTTTTGTCATTGATATACATATGTAGTAGACGACATATTGGATTTAGTTCTCTCTTTATTTTGACCAACGAAGTACAGATTAATTCTGATGAACTAAGATCACTTATTGCAGATTTGTAATTCAATACTATTTGTCTCTATGTGTTCACTTATTAACAATTTTGTGGTTTTCGTTCTACAGGATATGTTAATATGTGCACCCTGTAGATGCAAACTATAATAAATATTAAAAAAGTGAGAGTTTAAGATGTAAAATTAAAAGGTATTTGGCTATTTTCACAGTTTAGATTTATATAAATAGCATTATTTTCTTTGGTATTTCCCCCAACTTGAAATTGTGAAGAAGTGTTTAGAACTGAGATCTTACATTCTCATTTCTTAATGTTCAAAATAAACCCATAATTTCTGCAAGCAATTTAATTATGATGTATGCATAAGATTTAATTTTTGGTTTAATCAGACTTTTAATAATGACAATAACATGTGTATTACTGATTAACAACTTTTCACTAGCTACAAACCCAATGAATTTATGTCCAACATTAGCTTTTGTCCTTTTGTAATGACATTTATTAAACTCTCCCAGGCATTTTAATTTAAGTATTTTACCAAAGTTTATCTGTTAAAGAAAAGCACTATAAATATTAGCAAACATATTGTACTAGAGAAATATTAAAATGGTCATATACTTACCTTCTGTTTGTGGACCTGACCCTACAATCACATACTCAAGTTATTAATATTGTATTTAAAGGAAAAATCATGAATTCACTAAAAGTACACTAATGTGAATACACCTGTAGGCATTTTAAATTATGTTAGCTTCCTACAATAATAGTTTAAGATCATCCTAATATTGCTTCATTATACTTTAAATCATACTTGGCAAAACTATGTATAAGTGTTAAGAAGCATGACTTTCTGTTTCTTTTTATGTTATTTATTTTCTTTCCATAAATGATGAAGAGCAGTTAATCTTTTCCCACACACATAATAGTACAATAGGTACAATAGGAAGAGCCTGCACATTCCCCAGCTCAGCCAAAGCATTCTTCTGCTATTGGAAGCACACAACAGTTATACATCATATAGCAGCTGAATAAAAAAAACCCATGGCTTGGATAATTACGTGGTAAAGCCATTTACTAGAAAATCTGCTATATTTTCTTAATAGTAGTAGGGAGCCAAGCAAATGAGAATGGTAAATTATTGTCATGCAAAACATTAGCAAGTTGCATAATGTCCAATATCACAGAGGACATAAATCAGCAATAGTATGGGCAACAGAATATGGAATTCCATAGCATTGTGTGAAGGAACGGCAGATCACCTTCATTGTCCTTCTGCTCAGCATTTCTCTTTGTTTTGTTTTGTGCACATACTTTTCTAAGAAAAGTTAGATTATCTGTATTCAGGCCACAGTATGTAAATCAGTAGAATGTTCAGAGATTTATATTATTTTAAATCTTTATTCTGTTGAAAATTTTCCTATAAACATATTATACCTGGGAATATTCTACAGGAGAAAAGCAGTGCCAGTTCTTTAGGGTTACATGTTCATGTGATTGGAAGCACTTTTTCTTAAAAGTCCAGAATTATGGGAATATACATAAGCATATAAACTCTTATTACAAAAATTAAAAAATGCGTAGTAATTGTGATATGAGGAAGAAACCTGGAAACGAAAAGTTACCTTAAGAACCAAAAGAAAGCAAAAGGCATATCTAATCAATAATTTTTTATTTTTTTTTTTTTTGTAAGCTAGCATGAATTTTGATCCTGGACCTGGATTTTAAATGTTTGAGATTGGCAGTGCTTCATGCACATAGTCTTCTTGGGAGAAATTTTCTTTCAGCTAGTACATGAACCATGAAATTGCTGAAATCAAATGGAGTTTCAGGATTGTACATAGAGCACAGGCAGTTTTTCTTTGTTTACAGCAGTGGATAAAACAATGTGCCTGATGAGCTAAGCCAAGGGGAAACATTTCTGCAGAAGTATTTTGGGTTTTTTTCTCTTGGATTGAATCAGTGAACCAAATTCTCTGCTGCTATAAATTGTTGCAGATTACAGTTTTGTTAAAGTATTGCTAGTGTGCAGTCTGTGCATCTTCCATTTACTTTCCTGTGTTTACTGTCCTATAATTCTAGCCAGGGTTCCCTTGGAATTAAGTTTACCACTGATATATCTGATTCCCTTGACAAAGCCAATTTTGGATCACTGAGGACTTAAGAATCTGCATTGGTCTACACAGTTCAGCAAAGGAAGAAAATTTCTTTTGCACACAAATAAAACGAGGAAAAAAAGTGGCTGGGATTGCTTTGGGATAGAATTAAGTATCTGATAGAAAAGATAAGTTGTTGTCATTGGCAGAAAGATATGGACAGTCTTTCTGAAGAATTAACTGATATTAAACTATGTCTCTAGCAGGAATAATTACATCTTGTAAATTATGATCTTCGTAGTCCCCATAAACAATAACAATCCACAGTAGGTGCTATAATACTAATGATAATTATGTAAAAAGTGTATTGAAATCACAATTATTATATGTTTTTTTTCTTAAGATGCTTTATCTGTCATGGGAATTCAATCTAATTAAATCTTTACAGGTAAGAAGGTATTTTTTTTAAAGAACTTCATTAAATGAATGTGGTAGTTCAAGTGATAATAACTATCAAGGTCATACTTTGCCCTATATTTTGTCCTTCATAACCTACAGAAAGAGTCAGTTTCTTAAAACCTCTAATCATTCAGAGGAGAAACAATAAGCAATGTACTTAGGACACATGATAGGGGGATTTTTCTTTGGGGGAATTTGCAGGCAACAATTGCTATTTTTTTTTCCTTTTATTTTTTTCTTTTTTTTTACATATGAACACACTGGAATTAGCATGGCAATCAGGAAAGGTTTTGATAAGTGTAGGCAGATATCCTCTTAAAAAGCAAAAGAAGTCCATTAGATTTAGGAAACTAATAACACAGATTCAGAAGCCCCAAAAGGAGGTAGTCCCATAAACTAGACTATGTTCACTTATACATTCATTAACATTATAAGTAATTATCAAGGATTTGCACATGTGCTAAATTTTATTTTACACATAGTAAGTAGTTTCACTGAGTTAAAAAAATGTGTTTGCCTCCATGTGTAAGTCTTTTCAGAGCTGTCTTCTAACTGCAGATGCTACAGTATAATCTCAGGTGTCCACGCAGGACTGAAAGTAACGTGGCAAAGAAAAAAAACATTATTTTTGCGGTTGGCTTGCCTTTAAAGGAAAAAAAAAAGCAGGTGTTTGACAGGTGCTCAGAGATTTGGAACATTCAAGTGGTCCCAGAGCAGAATTTGTGGGCCAAGTACAGGTGAGATAATGCACCATAAATGCAATCTAATTTTATGCCTGTGGAGTTTATTGCATGTCTCATCATATCAGATTTAGCTGGAGGACCTACTCATTTGACTTTCTACTTGATATCCTCTTTCTTGCAAATTATCCTTCATTATCATCTTTAAGACTCCCATTGTCTTGGGCTTGAAACAAGCATGGCGAGAGGGTAACAGAGAGAGTAAGACTTCAGCAGAATTTTTCATGTATGGTGCTGTTCTGTGTCACTTGCTGTAAAACTGCCCTAAAACCTCTAACATAAGTCTCTAATTCTGGTGGCATACAAAGTTTGTTGATCTTAGTTTCTTTTTCTCTTATATTCTTTCCTGTTAAGATAAGCAGGAAAAAAGTGGTAAATGATAAAAATTACTTGACTTTTACACTCAGTTCAAATTATACCTCAGGATCACATGAAAAGAGGTGTTTAGAAGAAAAAATCTAATCTTTTTGGGGCTAAAATTACAAACCGAATATTTTCTAGCCAAGGATCAAGTATTTCAATTCACAAATATGTGCTGGTATGCCAAAAGATCCGCAATGCAGATTCCTTATGTTCCTTTCTGTAGTTTGAACTTCCTAACTGGATTTTCATCTGCAGTAACATTTCTTCCCTTTCAGAAATGGCAGATAGGTATATCATGAAAATATCTGTTTTCCACTGGGAAAAGAAAACCCATGTTTTTATGGAAGATTTTCAATTAGACCTAGTACATATGTTATAAGGTTTATGCTTTGTTCATGCTAGCTCAGGTAATTGGTAACTTCTGTTTCTGTTTGACTTATAGAAAAGTCTGGCACAAATACATAGGCAGGTAAGATGTGTATTCTATAGGAACAGATGACATTAAAGGACACCAGTGTATTTGAGAAGCTATGATAGTTTCTATTCTATATTGGGCTTAAAGTAAGTTTTAGAAGTATTGCATAAAGTGATTATCTGTGGTGGTTTATATAGTCCCATAAAAAGTACCAATGCCTTGTTTAATAAAAACAGGATGTAACTTTTCTTATTCTTCTTTTCCTATGGGTTCGGGGAAAAAAAACCCCAAACCAAAACAGAGTAATAAAACATCATCACGCAAATTGTAGCAGATTACATTACTGAGAGAGGCAAAACTCTTAAATGTGAAAGTCAGATGCACTGCTGGATTCTAGTAAGTGGATTTTCTATTTAGCCAGTTGTTTCTCTTCACAATATTTAGCTACCTAGTGACTGATTTGTGCCAGGTGGCATTTCTCCAAATATGTGATATTTCCACATCTCTGTTCACAGCTTTCTGGAGACAGACAGATAAAAATACACCAGCATATCATTCTACCTGTGGATACATGAGAATGCATATGAGACTGAGACTAATTTAATAGCAGCCTAAAAATGCAGTAGAAAGCAAGAGTTTATTGATGATTTTAGGGTAAATGAAATTGGTTATTAGAAAGCTAGAGAAAAGCTAAGACAACATGTTAAATGTGTTTGGAAAAGGAAAATGTGCAAACCAGAAGGATGGATCTGTACCAAATATAATAAATCACTGTATTGTAAAAGCATAAAATAAAAAATACTGTTAACCTCACTCATTATCAGTGTTCATAGCAGATTATAGTTAACTTTAAATAACTAATGCATTACAGTCAGCTGCCTGAAGTGAGAAAAGATACTAGATGACTGTCAAATTGACACAGCTCTCTTGCTTAGTTTGAATCAGAACCCAGAATTTTGCTGTCGTATACATTTCATCCCCACCAGTTTGGAGCTTCAAAGGTAGGTCTCCCACACAAACTGTGGAAAGGCAAAGAAATTGACATTTCCCATTTCCTTCTCTGTGCTGAAGAGTCCCATTCAGGAACTTGATGTAGGGCATATATGGCCACTGTGAGACTTCATCAAAGGGACTTTGTGCTCAGATAGAAGGAGTCTTACAAGAAAAAAGCTTGGAGGTGATCTCCTTCCCGACTGTTAAGGAAAATTTTCATTCCTTTTTTTTAGCAGGTCTAAAATAGGAGCCACATATTGGTGATATTGCAAGGTTTCTGAAAGGGGAGACAAAAGATCTTAACTATTTTGCAGAAAAGATGTCCCAGAAGAGTGTATAAGAAAAATTATTCATAAAAATTTGCCTTTTATGTGAATTTGGCCAAGAATAAAAGGGTTAGAAAAATGATGAACAGTAAATGTGGCTTTTATTGCAAACAGTTTTGCATCTGAGTAATTTTTGTAATACTTAATATTTCTGCTTTCCAAACTGTTAAAGATACTTATGCTCACTGAAGATTTTATAGCAGCAACAGAAAAAAGAACAAAAGAGCAATGCATAGCATACTTAACTTGTAGCTGACACCTTGGACTTTTGTCCAAGTCCATTGGAAGAATAGGACTAGACTGTCACAGAGCACTAGCATGTTCAAGACACAGAAAGGTATTCATTAAGAGCACCTTACTCTTGGTCCTTACACCATTTTAGGCTCCCTCTCCACTGTCCATAGAGGAAGCCTGAAATTAACTTTTGTTAGTATTCCCCAATTACCAAAATACAGTTATCTTGTATTTTTTAGAAAAGTTCATGGGATTGTCAAATCCTGCTGTTTAAAAGCTGTAGGAGTTAGACCATTACTGGATTTTGAAAAATAGGTTTTCCTCTTTATTTTTCTGTCTCCAAGGTTTTGTAGAAGTATTGATCTTCAAATCAATGCATCATTATGTCGTTCTGTGAGACCACTCATTATGTTGTTCTGTGAGACCACTCATATTCTATTGCTATATAAGTGCAGCTGCTGGAAAAAAAAAGTGTATTTTTAAGGAAATAATACTTGGATTACAAGCAAAATCAAAAGAGGGAAAAAGAACAAAAGGAATTTCACTTGAATATACGATCAATAATATTTGACCTTATCTAGTGTTTAATTGGTTAGTTCTCCTAGTCTTTAAAATGGTGGACTACTTACCCTGGTTAGTGGAGATGTTTTACAGCAACTATGTACCTTTGTATTGATCGGGGTTGTGTGCTTGGTCATGATTACACTGTAAATGAATAGTTCAATTGGAAAAATTTACTTGAGCACTGTTACCTTTTAATAAGTTGCCACATGTTCACAGAGTGGTACAAATCTTCAGTTCTGTTCCAGAACTGAAAGATTCTGAAGCAATAATGAGACAATTCATAAGGCAGTGTTATCAAACTGGAAAGATTAAAGTTGAAGCAGAAAGGCCTTGCAAGATGTGAAGTTTGATGGAGTTGTCAATACTTTTGTTTAGTTTTGTTTTTCTCTTTAAATGTATTTCACTGCCACTATCTGGAAGTATACACGTGTTGAAATACATACTTATCCATGCATATGTGTGCGCCTACACGTTTGGATGTGTCTGTCAGTGGAATTATGATCAGGCAATAATATTTATACATCTCCTTGTGCTTTATATGGTCTTCAGTAAAGAAAGAATATTTATTTTTTTCCTTTCTTCTTATTCTAGCTCTAGCTCTTATTCTAGTTTTAATTTCTTGCTAAAATTTAGGACTTCAGTTAAGAGTGGATGATTTACAGCTACTGACAGCAGACATTTAGCTGTTAGAGATACTTTGCCCAAAAGAACTACGATGCTTAGTACCTATAATTTTGTTCATTTTCTTTACTGCATAAAATTTAAGTATATTTCTTCAGCTTCTGTGACATATAATAATTTAAATTAAAAGCTCTTTATATTCTTCTCTTAAGTCAATGTTACCTTCAGAGTATATCTTTTTATTGCTGTCATTAACAGGAATTCCTTTACTTACTAAACCTCCAGCTTCAGGAGGATTCCAGTAATATCACAGCCAAGTATAGAAATCCTAAAAAGAACTCATTATCTAGATTGTGTGTCTTTGTATTATTATACAAATCATTCGGTGGCAAAACATTTCTATTATCATTAAACAGCCAGTTGGCTCTTGTGTGCTGGTATGCAACCGTGATGACTTCAGCCGAGGAGATATTTAGTGTTGCAGTGCATAAAATAAACACATAACTGTTGACATGACATATTTAGGACAAAAGAGGCATACATACAGTATTTAAAATAAAAATCACATGCTGAATATTTCTGGTTTTGAGGCACTGTACAATTTGCTCATATAAATCCTTTGCAGAGTTTATTTTCCAGTTATTAATTCAGAGCATACCCTACAGCACATTTTCATGCAGGAGAGACTAATTGAGGAAATTCTTTCTATTATTTATAGACTTTACATTTGCTTAAAATTCCTCATATTTCACAGTTTCTCTAGGATGAAGGAACAGAACCTTGATCTAGATTCTCCAGTTAGATTAACTTAAATTCATGTAACATTACTACTTCTCAGCCTGCGTAACAACACTGGTTTTATCTGAAGAAAACGTTCTTCTGAGCTGAGAGAGCATGCTGCATCTTTTAATAAAATTATTTTTCACTGGAAACATGGCAGGACAGCAATCATAGCAAAGAATCAGTATAATGGAATATGGATTGCAAAGTATACAAGACAAGAGAAGAGGAAGCTTTAAAGATAGCTGATTACTCGAGACGGGTTGGTAGACTGTAGATTCACATGATAATCAGTGTTCACAGTGTGATTGAGTAGATTTGTCTGGAAAAATTCTGTTGTCTTAAGTAAAAAATTATTTACAATAAAGAGCCTAATTCTCTGTGTATGTGCGTATAAAGGAGCCAATAAGAGATTTAGATGTGGGGGTTTTTTTCACCAGAAAGACAGTGTTTTCATAGTGAAATCTGGGCATTTGAACAGTGAAAAACTCATTTTCTTAATGTAAGTAATAAATACAGAAATTTTTTTTTTGTCCTACAAGTGTCTTTTTCTTTACCAGACATACCTTTTTCGTTTGAAGGACATTTTTCTTCTGGGTGACCTTTCAAACAATCATCTGTAAGCAGACAAGTGTAATGAATCATCTTCTGTTTTCACTTTTCAGTTCCACTAGGTATTTGTGGCAGGGTAGTTCATTGCCGTCTTTTCTTTTGGAAGTTGCCTCAAACTTTTTTTCTAATGAAAAGCTTTTTTTTTTCCCTCCTTTAAAAACAAAAAAAACCCCTAAGTGTTTCTGGAGAAGTCTTGACAGAACAGTGAAATGTAAGCATCAATTCCAAGAACTGGATAAAATGTGACAACAGGCCAGGATACTATTTGTGGCAGTAACACGTGATGTAGGAAATTTACAGTTATATGGGTTTTCAAATGCTGACCAAAATCTTGGGGGGAGGGGGCGGGGGGAAGAAGTTCTTACCCTTAATCCAAGTTTATTTTTTTAACTGAACACTTTTAATGGTTTGTTCATACTTTTAATTCCAGTCAGCCAAAATTACATTTCTTTTTTATTAGCAGATAATTACACAAATTACAAAGAAGTCTTTGATGTATTTTACTGGGTTTGTTGCAGAGACACCCTATAAAATAAGTGTGCCTGGGACTGTGTCAAGGCAATGAGACCAACCATATTAGCCCACATATACATAAGCCTGCACAGTCAGCCTCTGGAGCAGTGTGGCTGCATGCTGCCTGCCTGCTGGGAGCAATCCCTGCCCTGTGCTCTCTCCCCCTGCTCTGCCTGGAAGAGATTGTTCCAGGAGAAAATCATCCCAGGTGCAATCTCACTTGGGCACTCATTTTTTTTCCTTTACTGACCGTGAGCCACTGAAATAACTGAGAGGTTACCTTTAGTGGGTTAGCTTTCTAGGATATTTGGTGGGTTACCTAACATAAAAGGGAAAAAATAACCCCAAATAAAAAATAATCTTTGTTTGAGTCATATATATGGCTAGACATGAAATTACACCTGTTTTCACTCATGGCCATTTCTCTTATATAAAGAATATAATCAAGTGATTTGTAAAGGCTAATTAATTGAAGAGTTTATGTAACTAATTGCATATATGTCAGTGATGTAGAAAGCAAAGTACTGTAGTCAACATTGTGAATAAAACAAAAAAACCCCAAAGCTAGACTTTATTTTCATAACTTAGATTTAGAATGTAAACCTCCCAAACAAAGATGCATCGATTATAGTTTATATTTTCTTCATAAACTTAATTTGAATGAACGCCCAATTACACAGAATTCACCTGCATTATTGGAGGCTATCCTCTGAAATGTAATAAAATTAGTTTTTACTATAAGTTATATTGGAGTCATATGCTCTTTCCAGTCAGTTTATTTAGAAACACTTTATTTCATACTTGTTGCTGATTTGATTTAATTTCCTTTCCTGTGCTTAGCATGTTCACTAAGGAGGGGGAGAAATACTTTACTTGGTGTCCATTTTATCTCAAAATTCATAATTCTTCAACAAAAATTTGTTTGTTTTTTTTTTTTTTACTTTTTAAAATTGTAGATTTTTTTTATAGTTGATATTCTGATATTGGTTTAGGCTGTGAAATAGGTTTAGCAGTATTTGCAAGACTATGTATGCTTACCACATAATTAAAATCTGCATCAGAATTTTGAATATTTTTCCTTAAAACAGATTAACGTCTTTAAGAAATTATCTTTCAACAGCATTCCTTCTTACTTAATATTTGTCATCTCATTTCTTTTTCTGAATATCATGTATGTTAAGAGGTGAAGGTAGAGCAGAGGATATTATATATGAAAATTCCAGCATGAAAATATGTGAAAACTGAATATACTCCAGTGATTAGTTTAAAAATTTGTTCTGAAATATCTCGCCTAGTAAACACTTCATTTGTTGTATTTATTATTGAACTTTGCAGTCAAAATTACTATGGCATTAAGCAAGAAAAATGTTCATATAATATGTTGATTGCCAATTAAAGCCGGGGTTTCTGATATTATTTATAACACTAACATATAAATAATGCTAGTGGAACACTTATCAGTCTGAGTTCAATATCAGGTTTTGGCTGGGAATAAGCAGTAACTCAGATAAGTATCTGAGAACATTTTTCTTTAAAACACTTTTTTCCAGATGCTTCAAGGGGGACAGACAAAGAAGGGGGCCAGCTGCAGCTTTCTTGAGATAGCAGAGAGCAGGGAAAGTGCCGTTCTTATTCTTTATTCATTATTTAACCCTTATTATTTCTTTATTGATTTTTCAAAAGTTTCCAAATGCAGCTGATGAATAGAATACTAAGAACTGCATCATCAGTTACTCTGAAAAGGATGAGTATTTCAAACCTTTTGATTATAGATTGCCAGGAGTGTAGCCTTCCATGTCTATTTTACATATCCAATTTGGCCTTAGAGAATCTAAAGGAGCACCTCATGGGATTTTTTTAATTAATATTTATAGTATGTGAATATGTTGCATTTTGCTCTTCTTCTTCGAACACCAAAAGCTCACCTGGATGAAAGAGGACTTCTGTAAACTTACTTAGGGACAGTGGAAATTTTCCAAGGAAATCCTATGACTGAAAAAAAAATGTTGTTTGTACAAGAGCTGTATGAGCCTTATCCTCATGACTACACTACCAGTAATTCGAATCAAATTATATACAAAATGGCATTGGGTCATAGCAAAAAATACAGCTGTTATTGCTGTGCAGTTATGGATTTATATAGTAATGTCAAAAACTGATACAGATTCATGAAGTTTCTGTTACTTTGAAAATAAGCAACCTTCACCTTGCCCTCAAAATCTGGGGCGGGTGGAAGGAGGAACAATTTCACTTTCTTGGTCTAAATAGGTATTTCAAAAGCTCATTCGTTGATACTTGTTATACCCATGAACTATTTGTGCTAGCTGTTTACATGATTTACAGCAGAAGGGAGTCAGTCTACTTGAGAAATCATTGTCTGGAATAAATAGTACAGTGGTGGTATGCACAGCATAGAAGATGACCTGGGATGAGCAGCAGCCAAGAGGTTGCAATGCAAGTTACGTATGCTTTACATATAACTGCTTTACATTTCTTTGTGATGTGTGGGTGACATGACGCACACTGTGAATCTTAAACATTTGCATTTCTGTTCCAGCTTCAAGGAGGGAGAAATACTGTGTCCTTTATTAATTGGATATCTTTGGCTCAAGCTTTTAAGCATGACAAATGGAGATGTGCCAAACTGCCTGAAAGTAATTCGGACTGTCAGTGAACCACAGTGCAGCCAGTTTGCAGACAATTTCTAGTCTTCTTGGGTCTGTCACATCTCTTTCACACCACCTATTTACCATCTGAATAGAGAGCCAACACTCTACAACATAAATAAATGTATTCGTCTTTTAATATGAGGGTGTTTCTGTGAGGGACTTGTGTTACATAGTGCCACACATCATAAACCACCCTGAGCTTCTGCAATGACACAAACTGGAGACAGGTCTTCTCAAGAAAGCAACAATTAAAGTGCTGCTGGAAGCCAAAGAACATAATTAATAAGCAGGGAACTTTGAGTTTGCCACGTAATTTTCTCATGTTGGAATGGTGTTTGTGTTAGATTAGCTCATTCTCTCCAGGACACCTGAAAGTATATTTGCAACAGAACAAACAACCTACCCCTGCGGATGCAACAGCAGAAGGCTTTGTTGCTTTATGAGTCTGGTCCAAAGCAGCCTTATGCTCCTTAGTTTACAGGAAATCCAGGGTAAACCTTTTATTTACAAATAAAGAACACTTGCCAGAACAGAATAAAAAAGCAGCTGATTAATCAGCATGCAGCTTTCATCTTGAAGGGCCTAGCTGACTGGGCCTTTTTAACATTTGGAAGATTAGCCTTGGTGAGAGAAGTGTTGTGTGGAAATGCCTTTGCTAGCTCTGTGATTAAGTCTATTATGCTTTGGAAAGGGGATAGCACCGGGTTTGAACAAGTCTGTATGATAGAAAAGAGAATGTTCATGGCTGGGGAAAAAAATGACCTCGTTATAGTTCTGTACTGCTGCCCTTTGAAGCAAAATGAGAGGAAAGCTTGCTCTGGTACTTCAGCTGATAAAATCTGCTTTCTGGAACATGACCAAATCTCAACATATATAATCTACAAGAAATAAGGCAGAGAAAGGATTGTATTCTGAAATAGGCTTGGAATATCTTGGCAACTGCAAAGAAAACACAAATAAGGAACAGTGCCCTGCTAGTTGGACCCTTAAATTATGCAGCTGTTCATTACCAGAATTATATATCTCATGCTGCCCTTTGGAAGGAAGGCATGGTGCACAGAGCTGGAACAATTACTGAATTATAGTACAATAAGAAAGACCTCCTAAAGTGTCACATGCATGTA
Source organism: Egretta garzetta (assembly GCF_000687185.1). Lineage (NCBI taxonomy): Eukaryota > Metazoa > Chordata > Aves > Pelecaniformes > Ardeidae > Egretta > Egretta garzetta. The sequence continues at coordinate 266,452 of NW_009259036.1, read as the reverse complement.
GAGGAAGATAAGAAAGGCCGGCTTAAGTTCTTGGCATTTTAAAGGAGGCAATCAAGAAACCCTTTGAATTCTTTGGTTTTCTTTCCCTGCAGTTCATCTACATTTTTATGCAAGTCTGACAAAGCATCCCATTCATGTGTCAGCACTCTCGTCTCTGGATGCATTAGTGTTTATTACAGGCTGAATTTGCAGATGCTACCATTCGAAAACAGTAATAGAGCCAGTTGTGTGGCCTTAATATTTATATAATTACTAATGATTTCATGCTTCCCTCCCCAGTACTTCTGAAATAAAACTGGCTACATTAGCATGGTCAAGTATAACAGTGCTCGATACAATCCTGTAAGCCTAAATTGTTTTGCCATAGCAGGCTTTGAATTTCATTCTGAAATAAAATATGTTGTGTTAATCAGCTTACCGTTAATGAATCATTTGAATGACATATTTGGCACATTTTGGCACATTTTTGCACATTTAGCTATGATCTGATTTTTGTTTATATTTATCACACATAAAATGTGTACTCTGAAGGGTGTGCTGGAGTGTCTTGAATCTTCTGCATTTGCTGATTTGAAAATGGTGTACTTTTCATCTCCCAAAAGCTTATCTGGGGCTATGGTCTGGAAATTAAGCTAATACAGTATTATTTATGTTCCTTATATTTTCAGATACTGTTTCTCTTCATGCATTTGGATTGTACATAATCATACCCATTCTTTTGATGAAGCAGAAGTCATGCAATAGTTTTAGTTAAGAAACTACTTATCCAGAAATAAAGCCTGTTGGTAAAAAGTAAGAATTGCACTCTATCAGTATATTTAGTACAGTAGTGTTCAATATGGCTATGAGTTAAATGCTTCCTGATTGCCTAATGAAAGGTAATTTAAAAATACATCAGGTTCCCTCTTTTATTTCATTCATTGGGAGTAGGAGATTTCAGTTATTTCTATGTTTTAAAATTTAAAGGATGTGTGTTTTGTTGTTCATCTGTTGGGTTTTGTGATATTGTTTTGTCCAGAATCTTGAAGGTGATGAGTTCACTAAATTCTCTGTAAAACAGAATCAAATTCTAAGTAATCATTCTGTAAAAATGTATAAAGGAATTATTAAGGAAAATTAATGTTTTAGAATCTGTCTCTCTGTTGTGTAAATATTAAGTGACCTAAGAAAAACAAAACCAAAGCAAGACCTTTTGATTGTAAAAATGAAAAAAGGAATTACTTGCCTGTTAGAGGATCCAGCTAACAGGGTCTATATGTCTAGAGTTTGGGAATGATGTGTGAACACAGAGGGAGCTCTGACAAGCTTACAGAGTGGCTATGCCTAGGAAACAGCATCGCCATTCTCAGAGCTGAAAGACACTTTTATTGCTTTTATCTCAGATGCTCTGTAACTGTGTTCACGGGGTAGCTTTACCAGAACTTCTAAGGATTGTGTGTGAGGGTTCCTGTGCCTTTTGTCTTACATTCCATTCATTTTGCTCTGCTGTAAGGTAGTCATTAAAGTCTTGTATCACTGCTAATATCAATAACATCTCTGTTGTGTACACTGGTCAGAAGTCACTTTTCCCTTTGCTGCTTTCTCAGTGACCCAAGAATAGGACACTTGAGAGGGGAAATAATTAACAAAGTCATTAATGCTTGTCTCTGGGTACTTGAACAAGCACCTAATCAATGCTCAAGTAGTAAAGTGTTTACATTACAAAGAAAGGTGTAACTGTTTTCTGCAATGACAGCTCAAAAGTCTTTTAAAGATAAAATATTTTTATTTAAAAGTCTTCAAGTTATCTGTTCATCTTGTACTCAGTTTCCAAAATGTAAGCATACCTAAATCAGAAGCAAACAAAGCAATATGGAAATCCACCATCAAGAGTGTAACTGTAGTTCTCTTTGTCAAAAATATGTTCTGGAGGAGGAGCCCCTGCAGGGAGCTTGTGTGCAGGCTTCTGGTCTCAGGGCCGCACGCTGATGATGGAACTTACACATGGACACCTCTGCTCCCTCACAGCTCCTGTTCTGACTGGTGTTGGGTTGTGAGTGGACTTGCTGTTTATTATTTGCTCATATTAATTGTTTGTTGTTTATAGATAAGGTTAACAGAAGGGGGAACTTCAGGACAAGTGAGTGGATTTTGAAAATTTTGTGGGCAATGAGAGAGTTCCTGAGAGGAAGCAAGAGATGAAAGACAGAGTCCCCTGATAAATCTGCAAATAGCGTAGGCATTATTTTAAAAGTAGAAACTGTATGTTATTAAGATCTTGCCAATACCGATTTGAATGATATTTGCAGTTGTAACTGAAAGCCATTACTAGGACAGTCTCTTAGATTGTTTGCTGAAAATTAAACAAGGAAAGCTTGCCCTTGCACTGATAGTTTTAAAAGTCTCTCTGATGGATACTCTTTAAAAACAAAAAATATCCATGTTTCTAACCATGTATTTTAGCTGGTTTAGGAGTATGTTTGATCTCATGGAAATTTTGTTTTTAGATAAGAGAATTATCAAATGGGAGTAAGGTAGTTCTGGCTGCCTTTCAATTGGTAATGTTGTTACCTTTTAAGATTCAGAGCTCTGGTTTTGATCTTTCGTGATATGGTTTGAAAAATGTGATATGGCATGTCTAGATATTTTAGCTTGGCCTCCCAGATTTTTCTGTCTCTTTAATCTATATGATTTCTTTACTTGCTATATTTTATTTAGGGTGAAAATTTATTATAACAAGTAAAATGCTGTGTAAATGCTTTGAGAGAAAGACAATCATTCTATTAATATTCAATAGCTCATTAAGTCACCAGTTTTTGTTTCTTGCCGTGGCAGTTGTCTGGGTAGCAATAGCATATGTTGCAAATGTAAAGTTACATTTTACAATCTGACCTCCTTTCATGCTTTATATGGCTGAGATAGACTGAATAGTATTGGCTTATCCTTATGTGTGTCTTGCAGAGATGGATACTGGGGGGTACACCTAACTTTAGTGGTGCTCTAACAGTTGATATAGCTGGGGATCTAGTTTATGATTTCTGTGAGCTGTTCTGCCTTGAGAATAAAAAAAAAAGATTTACATTCATTTTGTGGTTCTTTGTTCCTATGGAAATTAAGAAGACCTTTTTTCTATGAGATGAATTTCAACTTTTCATATCTCTTGAGAATGAATTTCAGGCACTATGGGAGAACAAAAGAGAGCATTTCTAGGTAGGAAGAGTGCTTTAAGCTCAGACACAGAAAACATGACTCCCCCACAGGTCTGGCTTGCTAGAGGGGTTACTAGTCTATCATCTCTAGCAGTTATCTCAGTACTTCTTTTGAGTGACATAAGAAGACTCAACTTTGAGCCTGTGAGCTGCAGATAACTTTTTCTGAGATCAAACGGAGAAAAGAATGTCTATTTTGGCTTTAAACATTGGATTGTAAATACAGTGCTGTTGTTCTTATTGACAAGTACTTCTTTGTACTTATTTCTCTGCACTCTCCAAATTCTATCATCAGCCATTAGCTCCAGACAACCTAACAGGAGATTTTTTTATTTGCAGCAACTTTGAATGCTTGCCTTCTCTTTATGGCTGCTGCTGCTGTTAAAATATTTATATCCTTGATTTTAAATAAATAAGGCTTCTATGTTTCTCTAAATCAATGTGGTTAAAAAACCCTTTCTCCCAGGGAATTCTGGATGAATGCCAATGTAGCCTTACAATAAAAAGGCACTTTCCTGATGGAGATTTTTAAGCTCTGCCTGAAATATGAGAAAGATTCTTACATTGGTTCTAGGGTAAAGTAGGAGTAATTCAACTGAAGACAGCTGGTATTCGTGTAAATGTGATCAAAATCAGCCTTTGCGTATATGAAACAAGCACATATCACAGGGGTCATACTATAATACTAGAAAAGTGTTGCAATTAATTTTTCACTAAAGATTTGAATGCTTGCAAACATTTCCCTGATAGCTGTCTTAAAAGAGGACAAAGAAAATTTAAAAGGATGTATCATGTATCAGTGGGCAATGAACACAAAAGATTCTTTTGCTGTTGCAGCAATTGTTTACTTGAATCATGAGACAAATGGAACAGCTTGTGAAAAAAAGAGAAAAACACATCCTGTGTGAATTCTCTTATTCAGGAGGGAGGGATACCCCCTCTTTCAAACACATCACTGTTATTGTTATGATTAATCACAGCATGCTTTACATGAACCTCATCCTTCAATGGTGCTTTGCTTCAGGGAGATGTCAAATGGCTCTCTCTGAAAAGAAATTGGTTTCCTCACTCCAGAAGAGGCTTAAGTACTTATAGGGCATCCATTGCCATAGTATTAGAGAACCATGTACTCCACAACCCACTTCATTGCCATGTAAGGTAAGGAAATTCTATTATCCTCATTTTATAGTTGAGCAGTAAAGACATGGAGAAATGAATGATACAGCTAAGGTCACACACATTGTCTTTGATTCAGCAGATATTTTTAAATGTCTGTCTTCTGTTGCTTCAGCTGTAGAAGCTAGGGATCCCATGTATACATCTGATCTAGGCGCTTTGGCTAATTTAGTAGTAGGCAGGCAGAAGTAGACACTTTCAAGGCACAATTCATCTCATTGTAAAATAAAACCTAAAGGAATTCAGATGAATCACATTATAAAACAGACTGTTTAAAGAATCTAGATGATTAGCTGAAAGGTATTCTTCAGTTACAAATTCCAGTATTTCTTCAGATCATTTCTACTTCTAGTATCTTCTTTTACTAGATGAGATTTTTTGAATGTTCATGAGTGTTGGGCAGCATTCATACTAAAAAATCTCAATGTCTTGCTAAGAATTTGTATCTGTAAGGAATTATAAATCCTTTTATCTATCTTGTATTAGAAACAGTACATTGTTACTATAGTGTCTTAATACTTTATTACGGTGCAAACTTCTATTGTACATCAGCTACCATGACTGCAGTCAGACATTAAGAAACTAAATGCAGGAGTATAAACTTCCACTAATATACACAGTAAAAATAATTCCACTGTTTTTATTGTGGAATTTTTGCTAATATAAGAATCTAAATGTTAGGAAGGAGTCTAGTAGTCTGTCATAGATGCCATTTCATCAAATTTATTCTCATGACAACTCTCTTAATTTGCAAAGTCATTTTATGTCTCTATTTGTTTATCCCTGCTCTTCACCTTTTTCTCTTTCTGGTTTCATTCTCCTAAATGAAACAAGCAAAAATTTCTTAGTCTTCCCTAATAAGAAAGACTCCTGTTTTTTTTTTTTTTCTTTCTCTAGTTCTTTTGATAAGATAACTTGGTCTTCATTGATGGTAATTCCCAGTTTTGTGTCCGGAGCAGATTGTATCAGCCCTTTGTATATACTTATATCATGGTCATTACTGAAAATATTTTTCAGGATTAGTTCTGATACTGAATTGTGTGGAACCTCTCTCCAGTTCCATACTTCCCCTTTCAGCACCATCTATTCACTCCTTGAATCAACCTACAGGTTCTATTAGCATATACTGTAGCTAAACTAAAATAATTTCCTATATGGCACTTCATCACATACTTTACTGACGTCCAGAGAGCTGAGATTTACTCAATTTCCTTTGCTTCTAAAAATGAAGTAATTTACTATGGAAGTCTCACATTATCCACCATTCTTAAAATTGATGTGGCAGAGCTTCCAATTTTTCCTTTGTCACGATGTTATATTTTTCTTTTTAATTCTGTTTAATTCCTTCAGATCAATTTTTATGGATTTGTGGTAACTTGTGCTTGCTTTTCTCTCCTCTAAGATTGGCTGTACATTTATGACATCCCAGTCAGGTAGCACTCAGCTCAAACTTCACATATTTATAAAATTGGTTGGTGTTGAATTTGGATATTTCCTCTGATTATTTGTGCCTCTTTGTCTTGAGTAAGTGCCTCCCCAGTAGACAGCAGGCATCAGACAAAAGCACATCAAGTATGGACAGGGAACCTTATGTGATATGCAACAGAGTTAGCATGAAGTTTAAGCAAGTATTTCTAGTTGGTACTGTGACTGCTGCAGGCCATGGTGAGGCGAGCATTCGTGCAGACAAGTGTTTCAGTCTTACTTAATCAGCCTCATCAACAAGGAGATCTTACTACCTCCATCTTTTAGCTGTAGAATTGTAGGACCCTGAAGGTTTCTTCAGTAAACTAACATAGATCCAGAGAATACACTGTCGATGCATAACCGTTAGGACAAAGAATGTTTTTAATGTTACTTGTCTTCTGGAAAAAAGAACACTGTGGAAGGGATATGCAAGCCAGCAGTGTACAAATCACCAGGATGTTTGTGTCATTCCCATGTTCTTCGACAACACAGTTATAGTAACTGACAGAGCGTAAAGTTCCTTTGAAAGTCAGACTACTGAGAAGTTGCAAAGTGATTACCTGAGACTGTGAAATAGATTAATTAACCAAGACAAAAAAATACAGTGCTTAATAAAAAGTTTCATATTCAGGGAGTCTGCCAGGTGTTTTCTGCTTTCAGTACTATTTTTCTCCTCACAGCAGAGAACAACATTTTCCATTTTAATCAGTAATACTGCTAGCACTTAATACCAGTATAGGGGACCAAATGCAACTTACAATGTAATCCATCTTTTCAAACTTTTTTGAAGGGTTTGTCATCTCACCTTGCATTCAACAAGGCCATTAATGTTAGTGGAATTTTCAGTTGTTGACTGTTTTTCAGTATTTTTGGCCTGGCTCGCTGGGCTGCTGCTACAGCTTTGGTCCCTTAATACTGCAGAAATCCATACTGCTATGGTGACAAAGATCTGCATACTGTAAAAGAGAATGCTGTGCTTGGTATTTCTGTGAAATTTCATTCTAATTTTGTGTCACAATACAGAAAAATTGATAATTTTCTCTAGATAAATTGTCAGCATGTGTTTTGAGACCATCCAAAAGCCTTGCTGAAGTGGGGACTCTGTTCTGTCCAGATGGAATCCACTCACAAGTAACAAAGCTTAGGAAAAAAATGATTACTTCAGTGGGCTTAGTTCTGTAGGTAAAAAAGTCAGCAGTTTGATATAGCAATTAGTTTTAAAGAAATTATTAATTGTGTAAAGGAAGGTTTCCTAATCTGTGTGTGCACATTAAGAGATCAAAGTGATGAAGTGCTATAGCAAAGGAAAGGGTAGGACATAGCTCCAGATTCAAATGCTAAATTGAGCTATCTACAGTGAAGGTGTTTACATAGGAATTAAGTGCCTGAACTTCTCTTTATGGCTAATGGAGATCTAGTCAAAACAGTTGGTATAATGTAGACAGCTGTTCAGATTGATTTCTGTATATTTGATTTGTTGGATTACTATATTGTAATGACTGGACCAATAGGATTGACAGGATCTCTGTTAATTAAAATGAGAGATTAGAAAATATATGTATCTATGGTTCCCATGTAGATACATACATTGCAGACATCTAAATTTTGTATCTGAATCTGAATCTCAGTCCTATACTTGGCTCTTCTGTACCATTTTATCATCTTGATCTTTTAAGATGCAAACATACAAGAGAAAACCTTCTGTTTGCATAATCAGTTTGAATGACTGTCTCTAGAGCTGAACCCTAGTGTAGAATGAGTCTTCACTTACTTGTGACTCTGTATTTAAGCAACCTTAAGTTTTATACCAAAATGAAGTACAAAATGAACCCTTTTACTCTTTTTAAGTGAAATCTGGTAACTAAATTCATCAATATAAATGTGTAAGAGAAGGACTTCATCCAGGCAGCTGAGAAGATGGTGGGAGGAAATAGCTTTTTGGCAAAAAACCACAGAAATACTGATGAGAACTGAGGTGAAAACATTTTAAAAAGAGATGTCCTGATTTCAGTTGGGATAGAGTTAATTTTCTTCCTAGTAGCTGATATAGTGCTGTGTTTTGGATTTAGTATGAGATGAATGTTGACAACACACTGATGTTTTAGTTGTTGCTAAGGAGTGCGCAGACTGGTCAAGGACTTTTCAGCTTCCCATGCTCTGCCAGGTGCACAAGAAGCTGGGAGGGGACACAGCTGGGACAGCTGACCCCAACTGGCCAAAGGGATATTCTAGACCATATGGTGTCATGCTCAGCATATAAAGCTTGGGAAAGAAGAAGGAAGGGTGGGGACATTCAAAGTGATGGCATCTGTCTTTCCAAATAACTGTTACGCGTGATGGAGCCCCACTTTCATGGAGATGGGTGAACCCCTGCCTGCCCATGCAACGTAGTGAATGAATTCCTTCTTTGTTTTGCTTGTGTGCCTAGCTTTTGCTTTACCTATTAAACTTTATCTTTATCTCAACCCATGAGTTATCTCACTTTTTGATTCTCTCCCCCATCCCATTGTGGGGTGAGTGATTGAGCAGCTGTGTGGTGCTGAGTTGCTGGATGGGGTTGAACCATGACAAGAGAGTAAGCAGAACTCTGTATAGATAACTTGGATAAAATAAGGCCTTGAGCTGAAGAACTTGTGAAGGAAGAATTGGTGTGATATACAGGGAAGCTAAATGCTTAAGGAATGACTTGTAGTTCACAAGGGAATTGATCTGTTTCTTTCAGTGCATGCCTTCCTAAATAAGGCTTGAAGGTAAAATTCATTTGTTGTTCTATAGAGACAAAAGACCCAGTTTTATACCCAATGAAGGCAGTAGCAAAACTCCAACCTATTTTGAAGGAGAAGAGATACGTGTCCAATGAATGTGTGGAGAAACAACTGCCTATGTCTGTTATTCCATGGAGTAAATTGGCTTAGAATACTTCTATTTGTCTACCAATAAAGTATTCTTGCATCTCAGGTAGGTCATTGTGCTCTTAAGTGTTTGGCAGCATTTCTAAATGTCTTACTGCCACTAAAGTTATCATTTAATAAATTAACTCACTTGATACAAGGGTAATAATCTTCTTAAATGTAACTGTTAATTCCCTCATAACTACAATTGTATAATAGTTCCTCCTCTAAAGCTAAATCGTTGGCACAAAGCCATGCATTACTGGCTGGGGTTTGCAGGGAAAGGCTGGGTGTCCTAACCAAGTTTCAGTGATCCTTTTCAGCATTCTTTAGCTCAGATCAGTCACTAAACCCAAGTGCAGGACAAAGTTATTAACGGAACAATAATTCTTAGGTGTTTTGACAAGGCATTCTACAAATGGTAATTAACATCTGCACTGCAGTTCCTGTCAGGGAGGTGAAACAGTGGAAATGTTAAGTGAGCTAAATCCCGCAACTGGTATTCTTCATTTACTTTTCATGTTTTGGTAGATAAGATTTTCTTTTTTTTATGCAGGAAGAAAAATATATTATTTCAGGCTGTTAATCTGAGTTGCTTCATAGTTTTTCAATTCTAAACAAGTTCAGTAAGCACAAAGCTGTTCATACTGCCCATTGTTTTCAGAGGCTTGAATATGATAAGCCAATAATACCACATTAAGTATGTGTCCAAAATTATATTATGCATTGATTTTTTTTTTCTTTTTATTGTTATTACAAGATGGAAAATAAAAACAATAAATTCAAATGTATGAAATTACTGTTTTCCTTTACGTCTCAGTCTGGAGCAAAAAAAAAAAAGTCCAGTGAACTGCAAAGTATTCACAAGTCTCGTGTTACAGGAATTGTCATAATCTTATATGATTGGGCAAGGAATATAAATTTCTAGCCACATTTTATAACAATGAAATGAATTCTAAGGAGGTAAGCAGATCTCAAATCTTGTCTTTTGGTATTATACAAAAACAATGGTTTCAGGAAAGCAAAACAACAGTTTTTCTTGGTACATTCCTGCCCCACACCTGCTTTACACATGAACCAAATTTCCCAAACTTCTAATGAAATTTTTTTGTTACTTGAGAAACCAAGCTGTGTATTATCATAAAGGAGAATGTAAAGAACCCGTTACATTTGGATATGTTAATGATCTGTGCTCATAGTAGCAATTCTTCCATCAGCATCTCTCTCAATCCATTTTAATACATTAAAAAATCAATATTATTTATTAAATTTTTTTTGCTTAAAAAAGTTCAGTCACCTGGAGATGCCATCCAGGATACTCCTATAAATGTGTCAGTGGAGACCTACCACATGTGCACTTTGTGCAGACAATCTTTTTACTGTGTACTTAGATTTGGGTGCAGCTTAGAGTGGCCTACTTTCTAGCTTCCCTTGCATGAATAAATATAATACAGTAAAAACCAAGTGTAAGAGGTGTGGAAGGCTTGGTTTGCTGAGATTTTTCATTAAATAGAAAGAAGACAAAAGAAACTTTTCAGCCTCCATTAACCATAGATTCACTAATCATGGGAAATATGGTTTGATTTCCTCTTTAGAATCACGACGATATTTTTCTTCAGTTTTCCAGGTAAGATTTGAAAACCCGGAAGCATAGCTTTTGCCAAGGATTACAATGGATTGTGTGACTAGCCAAAATTATTTGGAAAATAGTGTATACAGACATTGCTTCCATATTAATTTTCAGTATATTGCATGTAATGACTAAGTGCTGCACAGATTAATTTTCAAGCATGGTTTAATAAAATGTAAATGTTTTGACTTGGGAACATTTGTTTAATGGGAGTTTTGCCGTAAACTATATAAGCTCATTAAGAGACTTATGGATATCTCTTCTGAAAAACTGTTGTAAATGAACATATTTTTTTAAGAAAATGAAGGAAGTCTAGCATGGGTGTAGCTCAGACATAATGAGGGAAAGCACTTTCTTGTATTTTCTGTGTAATATGCCTGCAGTTCTGACAGCTCAACTGGCACTGAACTGAATTTTACAAAATTAACTAAATGAGATGCAGTTATACAAGCAGAATTAGGAAACGATTCTTTCGTCTCTGGATTAGTTTAATGGCATCTCTGACATCTGTGTCCTGTGAAATTTATCAAGCATACATTTTTTTTGTGTGGAATGGAAGACAGAACCAACAATATAATCAAGCTTCCTTAGGCACCTAACTGAAGCACTTTCCTCTGTTACGTACTTCAGTTATTCAGATTCATGTAGCTTAAGTTAGGAGAACGAGTTCCTAGATTTAGGTCCTAATTCTGCAAAGAGAAATATACTTCAAAAGGTCTCTTCAGTTAAGCTACTTATTTACATAATAACACTTACACATGAGGCATCTGCCACAAATTTGCAACAAATTCAGTTTAACCTAAATTTGATTTTAGTCTGAGTTGTACTGAAGGAAAATAGGAAAACACAAAAGTGGCAAGAAAAACATTAGTAATAGGGCTTCATAAAAAAGATGCATTTCATCTTAATGTTTGTTTAGACAGCTGTAATTAACCTAATTATGTAATTAATTTCATATTTCTGTGCAAAAATAGTCTTAATTATATTTCTTAGTTAACAGCGCATTTTTAAACACCATAGTATAAGTCTGCATTTTTGTTTTGCTTTTAAATTAATTATATCTGCAGTATAAGTTTTGTAGCTTTTTTAAATTGTTTTTTTTTGTTTCCTTTTTCATTTATTCCTTAAAGTAGGTAATTGATTTTTTTCTTTTTTATTCAAAAATCATGGGAAAATTGTTTACTTGGGCACTTGCTGCTGTACAGAGGTTAATCTAGCGCTAAGAAAATAATACTTAGGAAATAGGGCTGAATGTTTAAAGATACAACTAAATGATAGAATTTGAAATGAAGCTAGACTGATTGTTTCTGGTGGCAGCTTTATGTTATAAATTTGCTAAAGGTCATGAAGTTAATAACTTGGAACTATTTTTCCCAAGATTAAATCCCGGACTTGTTACTTTTGGAGGGATGCAAACTGACAAAGCCAGCCAGAAGTGCCTCATAAAACTGTGGTTTGTTTGATTTGATAAAAAGAGAAACTTACAGGAATGCAGAAATATACTGAAATATGGGACCAAATTCCTGGAATTCTGGAAAGGTTGTAGAACAGTGAAGTAAGTTGTATGCTTATGGTAAAATAACCTTTTCCATAAAAGCTAGTTTTAATGACGAATGCTACTATATATGATTAAATAAGAAGATAACTCTTGCTGTGGTCCCTATGATTTCCTTCTATGCCTGATTTCCTTCTACAACCAGGTGACCCACCTGATAGATGAGGGGAAGGCTGTGGATGTTGTCTGCCTGGACTTCAGCAAAGCCTTCAACACAGTCTCCCATAGCATTCTCCTGGAGAAGCTGGCAGTTCATGGCCTAGATGGGTGTACTCTTTGCTGGGTTAAAAACTGGCTGGATGGCCGAGCCCAGAGAGTTGTGGTGAATGGAGTTAAATCCAGTTG
>NW_009259036.1:235707-253822 GCF_000687185.1 Egretta garzetta | reverse complement strand
TGAGGAGTGGCTGAGGGAGCTGGGGTTATTTAGTCTGGAGAAGAGGAGGCTGAGGGGAGACCTGATCGCCCTCTACAACTACCTGAAAGGAGGCTGTAGGGAGGTGGGGGTCGGCCTCTTCTCCCTGGTAGTGGATGATAGGACAAGGGGGAATGTTTTGAAGTTGCACCAGGGCAGGTTTAGGCTAGACATTAGGAAAAACTTCTTCACTGAAATCGTTGTCAGGCTCTGGAATGGGCTGCCCAGGGAGGTGGTCGAGTCCTCATCCCTGGAGGTATTTAAAAGAAGGATAGATGATGAGGTGCTCAGGGACATGGTTTAGTGGTGGGATGGCAGGGTTAGGTTAAAGGTTGGACTCGATGATCTTAAAGGTCTTTTCCAACCAATGTGATTCTATGATTCTATCCTGATTTCCTCTTTACACATTTCTGTGGTGGATAATAAGAGGAGTAAGCTTATGTTTTGCATACTCTGTAGTTCTCCAGTCTTTTTCATCAAGTTCTGTTGGACACTCAGCCTACTGCTATTTCTGGAACTTGCTTGAAAGAGCAAATTTTTATGCAACTTTAAAACATGTGGTGTTCTTTTAAAGAATAAGTTACATTTTATGGAATACAATGCCTCCCATAAAAATATTCTTGCAATAGGATAAAGAAATCCTTGTTCTTAAGATATCAAGTATATATTAAACTAATGGGTGAATATTATTATTAGTTATATTTCAAGATTACAGGAAAATGTAATAGATGGTTTTGTTTTCATTAATCTTAAATATGGGCTGAGAATATCCTGGAGATAAGTACAGGAAATAAAGCCATATGTGTCTCTGTTGGAATATAAAGCTTTTCCCTGATTTAAAACTCAAATAGATTTGTGGTGCAGTAAATAATTTACAAAGATCCCTGTCTTAATCTCGCCCATAAATTTACTAATTTTCACTTTTTCACAGTTTTGTTTTCCAGGCTTTTAGTTGTATGATCTGTCCTACTTTTAAGACTTCAGGAAACCTCAACAATCACAGTCTTCTCTCTCTTATAAGTAGCAGCATTTCTGGGTCTTCCACCTATTTCAAAGTGTGGATAACTGGAATTGTTCTGATGTATTAATTTTCTGAAAGATAACTTGACTACACAAGGTTCCCTCCAGGAAGTCTCTTCCAGGTTTCACAGAACCTTCCTTCCTGATTACGCTTGAGATGCACTGCCATTTGGGTATTCTGAATAGTGTAGCTGTCTGCTGGTTTATTGACTGGCTGCTGGAAACATTTTACTTATAATGGAAAAACTTTATTCAAATGCATTTTCAAGAGATCAGAGTGAATTAATCTAATATCTTCTGGAACGGCAACAACAATCTAGACTCATCACATTCATTTTGAATACATAGAGCTAGATGTAATTGACATCCATGGATTCCCTTTTTGTCAATGGACAGAAAGTCACACGTCTAGAAAGTGAGTCAGGTCTTCAGAGAGCTGAATCACTTTGTGCAAATGCTTCTCTCTCCATTGATAGCAGAAGGAGGTTAGGATGACTGCATACCCAACTTGAGCACAGAAGTTATGTTGCTCATTTTGTGAGTGATTCCATTCACTTCAATATGCATCACTCCATTCATTCCATTATGTTGTTGAATGAAGATAAAGGACTTAGATGGATAGATAGAATATATATATATAAAGCATACATATACAAGTAAAAATACAGAAAATATGTGCTATATATGCAAATAAAACACATTATTTATATATTTGTACAGATAGCCCAGTTCATCATATATATATATATATGATGATGAACTGTGCTTTTATTCAGTTATGGATTAGTAAAGCCAATATCCTTACTTCAATAAAATCGCAAGGTATCATGCCTGCCCTTAAGGCATAATCTGTATTTATCAGAAGTCAGACGATCAGGCTTTTACTTAGAGAGTAAGTAAGTTAGAGTGATCAGTAAAAACAAGTCTTTAATTTAGATTTCTTTTAAAACTCATAAAAATCAAATTAAATTCCAGTTGACTGGTTTTCTTTTTTCTGCTGTACATGAGTTAATGGTCAGGCATATAGCAGCTGCATAAAAAGTTTACAAAACTGTACAGTGCTGAAATAAATATTGTTCAGCTCAGTTTCACAGCATTCTGCCACTCTTTCTCATTTTGAATAATATTTTTTTTCACATTGAATCCTACCTTTTCTCACATGCAATTTGTAGAAATTACTTACCAAAATTTGATTTTATGATAAACAGTTGACAGAATCTTCCAAATTGAGACTTAAGTTGTATTTGACTGACAGCAGGTTCATGTTTGGGGCATATTAATGGATCAGAAAATGTGACCATGTCAGAAATGGTGCTGTCTCAGCAGGTTGCCTGTAAATCAATTCAACGAAATATTTTGATCAAGTACCATAAATATTTAGGTGTGAAAGAAAAAAGATGGTAAATGATTGTGACCATAGGATGCTTTATAAATATTTTATTATCACCATCCATCATCACCTTTTGGGAATAAAGACTTTTTTAGGCAGCAAAATTAAGAGCTACATAACAAAAAAAGATTCATGCTGAAAATGAATATTATTCCAAATACTTGAACACTGACTGTGCTTTTGTCTCATTAAGTGATCCGATCAAATTTAGAAGGTTCATTTGAGTCCTCTGTGGAATTTTGATTTGTTTGATTGTCCTGCTAAAATTAAATGTATGTGCAGGAAAAAATGCTAATTTTGAGGAAATAAGATTAGATGAGATAGCATGCTTCATCAGAGAAGCTTCAGCAGATGAGAAGATGGATGAGTTCCATGCCATGCTGAAGATGGGTGCAAATTTATAAAGATATGCTTTATGCTCTTTGTGTGCCATAACGTCTGTCTAAATAACAATATCCTCTCAGGGAGAGAATCTGCTTTTCTGGCTGCCCATGTATTATTGTATTTGGACTACCTCCATTTGCAAATGTTGACTTTTCATCTGTGACCAAAGAATGAAATCTGTATGAGAGATGTGTAAAACATTTAATCTTTATTTATTTGTTAACAAAAGGGTTTTTTTGCCAAATCCTGTTTGCACTTCTTTTCTCCTGCTCTCCCTGGAAGGTAACTGTCTGCATCCACAATGTGACACTTAAGCTGAGAATACAAATTGCATTCATTTGTGGGGTTTTGTTTGTTTGTTTGTTTTTTAATGACAGAATACATTAAACCAGAATAACAATCCCAGATATTATTTTGTATCTTCTGTATTTCTGAAAGGTACACTACAGTTGGCTACATTTGTCAGTGAAAGTTTATACAGAATACAGTTTTATGTTAATATTTGTTGATACATAGATTTTTAAGACCAGAAAGAACAACTAGATTATCTAGTGAACCTACTTTTTTTTACTACAAGTTATAAAGTTTCACCCAGTTAAATTCAAAAAAATCCACCCCCAAACAAACAAAAACAAAAACAAAAATAGAGATCTGAACATAGGCAATGTGCAATCCATGATAAGTAACAGAGCTGGGGTTTTATGACCAGTGAATAGCACTGAATCATCCAGGCTTGAGCTGTTCAGTGGGCAACTCAGCAACACTCCAGATCATGACTGCTTTGGAACGCCTTCCTACACTCTTGTTTGCAGAGACACACTTGTGATTTCAAAGGGTGTTTTAACTTGCCTGCAGAATGGTCGCAAGTCTAACAACAATCAATTCATCTATCTATTCATAGAGGCTAGACAACACTAACTAAACTTGTCCCCTAGTATCTCACAAGCTCGGCAGTTGCATAAATTGTATTCTGTAGAGATTAGGGCTGCTTGCTATCTTCTCTGGACAACAGAGGGCTAGAATTTGGCTAAATCTCTGTGACTTTTCAAACAACCAAGAACCACCACTAGGCTATAAAAATGTATTTTTTACTCTGAGATGTAGCTAAGGGTTAAGTCCCAAATAAATTCAGTATTAATTAATTTCTGCTATAAAACCCCAGAACTAAACCAGAAAGGTAATAGCATGCAGCTGAAATAATTTCAAGGGTGTGTTTAGATGGCAGGGGCAGAGAGATGTAAATGTGGCCTGCCTGTAGACTGAACTTGCCATTTCCAAACAAGCTGGTTTGGAAGACTTCATGGGATTATAAACAATTTTAAACTATTAAACTCTGCTGAAATTCTTTATGTGCTTTCACTAAGTGTATTTGCTTAGGCATAGCACATGCAAATGTAGTCTTGTGGCACCTGCTCTCTGCATCTAGCTGGACAGTAGATAAAGCAGCCTATTTGTTCCCATCTGCAGAAATAGGAAAACAAAGGCTTTATTCTGAAAAGCATTGCAAAGTGAATTCCGTTTCTTGGAAGGTGTCAACTCTTGGAAGGTGTCTTGCCTTGGAAAATGCAAGGAACTAAAAATTTGTCTAGGCTGCCAGTGCTTCAAAGTGTGGATTCTATGGTATGTGACTATTGCCTGAACACACACACATGGTAATGCATACAGATTTATACACATGTATTCCAATGCAGAAAGAGTAACACGAAATGGGCACAGAAATTTAGGCTAGATAAAAATAACATATTGACAGTAGAGCCATTACTGATGGAGGTGTAGCTTGTAAATGGTAATGGTATTAAATTTCTAGTAAGGACAACAGAAAAAAACAACCAAGCAATCTAAGTAACACTCCTTTTCATTGTAGCTTTTGCACTGGAGCAGCTATAGGTGAAAGGAACTCCAGGCAAGAAATACACAACACTTTCTAATAGTGATCATGATGTTAACAAACACCTTTTCTACAGTAGATTAGTAATTTCAGCATTCCCTACATGTGTAAGAAATCATAGTATGGTCTCCACTGCAGGAAGGATTACAGAACTTTTCTTATTTATCAGAAGAGGTCTTGTTACCAAGACTGAGGCTGATTCATTCACATCTGTAAGAGAGAAGGGCCAGAATCTAACAGGAAGAAAAGGGAACTGGAGCTGAACCCTCCAGAAGTGTTCTAACAACAAGTGGCCTCTGCACAGTGTTTAAAAGAAAAGGCAGATGCCCTTCCTGTAATCAGCCTATGGGTATAAACTGGGGCGGGGTGGGGGGGTTGTGGTGGTGGGGGAAACTTACTTCATTGCTACATTTTTCAAAGCTGCAACCTGTTGGCATACATTGTTAAAATGCCTACCACATTGAGATATTAAAGGTATGAAGGGAACAGAACACTTACTTTCTTAACTCTGAAAAGATTTATGCATGAAACAATCTCAGTCATCAGAAAACTGAGGCAATTCTGTTTAGAGGAAGAATTTCAAGTAACTGAATAATCTTGCATTTCAAAATTTAGCTGCCCATGGAATCAAAGAAGTCATACATGATTTTTGAAATTATAGTTAGATCTTAGACACCGACGTTTCTATGGAAGCCATCTGGATCATTTAAGTACTTCACAGAATTGTGTAGAAAATCTTACTCTGCCAGGCTTTCCTGTCTTTTCAGAAAATACTTTAGTTGCTGAATTTCTGCATGCTGGGCAGTACTTTCCCCACACCTTTACCCCCCTGGGCTCCCTGTCCCTCCTGTTATTGTGTTAACTAAGGATTCTGGCAGCTTATCTCTTCTAAGTAATGCAGATATGAGCTAACCTTACAGTATTATTTAGTTCAGTAGTGATGAAAAACAAGCTTGGGCCAAGACAGGGAACAGGAACTAGCAGGGGTTTCTTGATCTGTACGTGAGTACAGAGGATGCAACTCCAGGAAGGGGAGAGAGAAGCAACAGGTTACAAGGTGATCGTGATAAGTCTACCAAAACTGGTAGCAGCAGTGGTAGGAATCCAGGGACCTTGGAACTGGGGGCAGAATGTGATTTTATCAGCACTGACTGTGCCAGGTAGAATGCCCATGCAACAAGCCACTACAAATATATTTTTAGTAGTCACTGAAGAATCTTGCTGTTAATTAATAATACCAGAAATCTACATCCAGCACAGTGTGTATGTGGCTTTGTGGTCTTGGATTTTTCTTTTTTTATAACAAGCTAGAAATAAAGAACAGTCTTTCTCATTTATTTGGCTAATATTTAAGAGAAAAAAATAATCAAAATAATCTTTTTCATTATAAACTATTTTCCAGGTTTTATACTTATTAAATACAGTAGTTGAAAAACCTCTGTGAAATGTAATAATGTCATTTTAATTCCAATTTATGTGGAGAAGGCTGTAAAAACATGTGGTTTCAGAAAAGGTCATTTAGTAAAGTAGCTCATGAAAGCTCAACAAAGTTTTCTCTATTTGAGGTTAAATAGAGCTGAAAATGTTGTCGCTGTTATTTTCTTTTCTTTTTTCTTTTTAAGATGCAATATGAGAAGTTAAATAACTGCGATTGTCTGAAACACAGCTATGGCCATGTTCAAATCCACTATACTTAATGTTAGTGCCCTCAGGCAAAGAGTGCCCATTCATTTTTTTGAGGAAAAAAGTCTCACTGAGTGGAACTTGTGGTCTTGACTGTTTCAGATTTGAAGAATGAATTTTTTGGCTTTAAGCAAGAGAATTTTAAAGAAGCAGGTTGAAAAGCAGCTGGTCAACGCTCCAGAAGCTAGTTGCTAATTGCAGCAGTAAGTTAATCGATGAAATATCAATTTAGCTTCTGGGTATAATAAAAAGAGATAAAAGACTACAGAGAAATTCCAGCATTAAGGTACGACTGGCTCTTGAGTGGCATACATTATTTTTCTTCTTACACCTGTCTGCTTTTGAGTAGGCAAGTCATGCCTCTGCTTGACAGCCATTAACAGAATAAAATAACAACAAAAAATTATTTTTGGGTAAGATCTGATATAAATATTTACAAAGACAATTTAAGGGAGTGTTTGTTATGCACTTTCGTGTTTGCTTTCAAAACATTTAACTCCAGAGACAGATGGCTTGTACAGTTTTATCAGCACTTGTGTCATTATATATTCAAGCAGCCAAGACTGATAACCAGACTCATATATTACAGATTCTGCAGAGAACAAATACTTTGAACACCCCCCATCCCTCCCCCCATCAATAAAGTACTTCAGTGTAGAAAAACTTGATGCAGAATTTTCAGTGACATTTTTATGAAGAGAAAGGAAACAAATTAATGCAATTATAAAATTAAAGCAGCAGGAACAGGTTTTTAAGTGGTGTCATTGTATGTGGTAATGAAACAACTTTAGAAAATTGGGTGAAAGCTATTGTTCAGCAGTGGTCGAGGAGAAAGATAATTACCATTAAGTCAACATTATGCTTTCTCCATACAAAACAGTCAACTCTTCAGTGCAAGCTACCCCCAGAAGATCTCTCTCCCATCATACTGCTCATGATCATTTTGCTTTATGCTACTGAATAGCAATGTGAATAATAAGGAGTCTTAGAAAAGAATAAACTGTCTGTACTTGAGGACATAATTACATAAAACAAACATTGAACAAAACCATTTTTTTTTTGTTGTAGGTGCAGTCCTTTTTTTCCCAAATTAGTTTTTCATCTTCTTCTTGCATCTCACAGTAGGACATTAATAGACTCCACTACATCTTGATCATCACTGTTATTAACAATAATATTTACAGAAACGTTATGCTTGTATCTAAGGGCCTTAACTGGAGATCAGGTGTGACAGGCTCCACATGCATTATGAATGAAGCTGCCTTTATCCTGGATCAGTAAACATGATCATTCCTTGTAGTAGCTCAACAATAAAATATATTATTTTAACAATCTGCAATTCTAAAAAAATACAAATAAATACTTGGTGGATTTATTTTTCTGCTGTGATGGTTTAAACCAAAAGTGATTAAAATAATAATTATTAGTTATATATTAGATGAAATTTTGCAAGGTATTTTGTAAACTTTAACCTCACAATATTTTAATAAGGCAAGTAAATCTTCCCTGTATTTTATAGACTTACTTGAGTAGGGGTTTGAACCTGTTCTCAATTCTGGACATACATTTTATTCATAGACTTTTACATACAGGCATATGTAGAGGTGCTTGAAGATTTACAACATACCTCACAGCTGTTTGAAAATGTATACAGCTAAAAGAAGTGTCCTACAGGAGTTGCCCTGGGATTCCCAGTCTTCCCCTTAAAGAAGAGGGCCTCAGTCTGTCTATATCTGTCACTTGATGTGACCTACATCCATACAAAATTTGTAACTGGCCCACTACAGAGCCTGCCGTGGTCTTGCCTTCGACTGAAATTTCTGCATAGGGAAAGTTGACTGGAGGAGGACTTGTACGCAATAATTACTTTTTGAAGTCTCAGTGGGACAGTGGTATTTTGTTAAACCAAAAAAACCCAAGGAGCTGCTCCTCCTGAACAGGTGTTGTTACCCTATTCCTGTTTGTTTTTCTCAGTAACAGATATCTAAATATTCCAGTGCTCTCCAGAAAGTTTATCAACTTAAAGATGGCTAAAGCAAAGGATGTTTATAATCCTTTTTGAGTTTGACAACATTAACTTCCTCGAACTGTTACTAAAGAAAGCAAAACACAGGAAGTAAATCTTCCAAAGAGTTTGACATGTAGCTTATAGGGCCACATGCATATTTAGTCCTAAGTAAAACCAGATTATCTCTCATTTACATTTTAAATGGAAATAAATGTCTTATCTTCTGAAATTTATTTAGCTAAACAGGAAAAGTAACTTATCCGCTTCAGAACTATAGCACTGAAAGCTCGCCTGTTAACCTTTCATTCCACTGTATACTGGAAGCTCAGAGTGCATGTACTGTATTTCTTTAAATGAAATTCAATAAATGAAATTCAAATTAAATTCTATGGTGAAGGGTTTTCTTTGTGTTTTGAAAGTTTTAATCCCTGCCAACATTTCCTTCTTGGTCACCAAGATACTATTATACTGTGAGAGTAGGAAGGTTGAAAATAGTTCTGCCACTTCTCACTGTCTTCCCCTGAAAATGGAAAAAAAAAACCTAATTAAAATTAAATTCCTATTGTCAGAAAAAAAAAAAAACCCAACCTGCAAACCAAAAACCAAAAAACCCAAAACAACCAGCTTTTAACCTATAGATTAACCTTTGCAAATGTTAGCAATATACCATGAGTATTTCATTTACTTATTATTGTGTGTTTTTTTGTACTAATTAGCTGCCCCTCTTTGATTATAATTTCATATTAGAGGATTCAAAGAAGAGCTTTATAGGAAAAAGGATCTGTCTCTTCCAGGGAATTATCACAATCTCATTTTAGAATCAAGGTTCTTCGTTCTCCTTCAAATCTCTCCTAAGCTCCTACTTTACAGTTGCTTTTTCTTTTTTTTTCCTAATGGTTCCGGCTTAATTATTTCATCTTGTATTGACCTAAATGGAAAACAGCATTGATTCTATACATTTTACATGTTCTATCCGTCAGCAATACAACACTTTCTTATACGGTGAATGCAGAGGTAACCTTTATTATGGTTTATTATATTCTCTCACATCAACAGTGTACTGGATATTCTCCAGATATTCAAAAAAAGGAGCTACTCAGATATAAGAAGATTAATTAATTACATTGTAACATGTAGAAATATACCTGATTGCATTTTCTATATGTGTGTGTAAAAGCAGTAGGTTGATAATCTGTGGAATTTACAAATATAAATTGTTATGTGCCAGCTAAAACAAACAAACAAACAAACAAGTGGGAAAAAATAGCAATTTCCGTAAAATTAATTGGGATAATTCCAGTATTCAGAAAAAGATCTGTTACTAAGGGTAATTTATTGTATACGCATGGAGTACAGGAGAATGAAATATTCTTTGGCATTGTAACACAGAAATCTTCGTTAGAATGTCCTTACTTATAATTTTGATAAGTTATCACTTATCAATTTGTCATTTACATCATTATAAAGATACACTTTTTTTGCTGAGACATGACTGACATTTATTTTTCTGATTAGTACGGCTTTTTAAGGTGCTTCATAACTTCACTATTCATTGCTACCTGCTAAGGTTCTTTCTCAAAAATCAATCTATAATTTCCTATCTGTCACAAGGCTGTTTAATCAAAGAAAAATGTCTCTCTAACTCTTTGAATGTCTACAGCAGTAGCCTGTTGATTTACTCTGAGGTCAACAAAAGGCGTCTCAAAATTCTTGCTCAAAATTAGAATACAGTTAGCAAAGAATCATGACAAAGCATATCTCAGATATTGAGAAATACCTAACAACGACACACAAAGTAGTTTCTCTGCCTTTTTCCTGCCTTGCCCTTCCTCATACATCCAGTCTGATCAGATGAGCAAATTCAGCCACTTAGAAATGCAGTAAGACTGAGAAGGATTTAATGTTGCTGGAGACATGAGTGACCTGTCTGCTTGATTGCAAGATGCCTGCAGCTGGCCAGCTGTGTCCTCAATGGTGTGTGAAAAATGTTGTGGATATTTAACATGCATAGTACTTCAGCAGACTTCTTTTCTGTCTCCTGTGATCTAATATTCCTGACTTACAAAGAATTATGAGAAAGGTTCTTTATCAAGCACAAGATTTACATGAGCCTTCTTTTTTTTATTTACCCCTTGATTTTTATGATTGCATAGCAGCTATCTGATATGTATCTAATGGTCAGAAGAATTGAAGATTTTATTCTCTTTCCTGTTGTAATGTTTTGAAGTGTTTCATGGTTTCATATTAAATCCAGCAAAGTTTAACTTCTCACTTCCTTCTTGGGAGTGTGCATCAGAGTTTAATGCACTGGGTAGATGTCTATAACTATGCACCAACCCCAGTCCATAAAATAGTAGACATCAGAATAATCTTGCATATAGAACATTCCTTTGGGCAAACCCATTTTTGGATAGTATAATTTTTTCTCAGCTTGTGGAAGGCTGTTAGTTCACCAAGGCTCGGCAGCAGTCAAGTGAGTTGAAAGCAGAAGAGAATACATCCAGACTGTTGGCCTTTACAAGCAGCATTAATTCTCACTCAGAGTCTGCAAGCATATGTTTACTTCCTCTGACATTTTCACCTACCTGTCTCTATTATACTTGTGTGTCCAAAAAAGAGAGTTAAATTTTTTCATAGTAGGATCTGAGACTGATAACTTAGTGCTAATTAAATTGTATTTCCACTTTTGAAAACTATGTAGGTAGTATATACAAAGAGTATATGCCCTACAAAGCAACTATTCTCTAACAGAATGAAAATGTATCTAGGATTTACCAGCACAAATTTTTATTGCAGAATCATTGTTCATTTTCTCATAAGGTTTATGTATAAATTTAATGCCAAATATCACAATCTAATATTATGTCTTCCCCCTCACCCCCTTTCTTCTTTCTGTTTGTTTTTCTTCTACAGATGGGCCTCTTGGGCCGCGAGGATTAGCTGAAGCTACAGAGATGTGTACTCAAGAATGCCTGGTTTTGGGTCACTCAGACAACTGTTGGATGCCTCCCAGCTTGGGCCCATACCAACAGCCAAAGTCTCCTCTCTCCACCTTTGCACCTCAGAAAGAATGGGCTAAGAAGGACAAACTAGTTAATGGACACACATTGACCAGGACCTGGAAAGAAGATAGCAACAGAAACCAGTTCAGTGACAGAAAGCAGTATGGTTCCAGTGAGGGCCATTTCAACACTGGAAACCACATGACTGACATTCCTCTGGCCAACTTGAAGTCTTATAAACAGGCCTCAGGAGCTGTTGAGAGTCCAAAGGAGCACCAGCTATAAGAAATGGTTACTTTGGACCAATGACTTTAGCCTACTTAGACTTGCTAATACTGTGTGTGTGTCAGAGCTTTATGTACTGGGTAGACCTCTAGAACTATGCTTCACCTAGCAGAGATATGCATATCTTTATGTTAGCACTGTGGAAGGTATGATGTACATGATTAAAATCTGCAGAGATCTCTCCAGTTCGCAAATATCCTTTTTTTGTTTGTTTGGTTTTTGACCCTGGACTGCTGCTATGAACAACAGAAGATGCATTTGGAGAGTGAGAGAGTGAGAAAGTTCAGTGGATTGCAATGATTGAAAAGAATATCCAGTTAGAAAATTGTGCTTTTGTTGTCATTGATCTATGCTGGGACCATTATACTTGAGATCATATTGCAAACAAAACAACTGAAACTGTAAACATTAAACCTATTGTGCTATTAACAATATTAGTGGACACTTATAAGTCGACCAGTGTTCGAATACTTGTAAATAGAAACAATTATTACTTACAACTTTTGTGTACTTATAACGTTCACTTGAAAAGATACTGTAGCATATTTCTGTGTTCCACAGTTGCTTTTTACTTTCTTTCATTTGCTTCCTGTTGTTTTGCTTTTATTTTCAGTGATGGTGTTTCTGTGTTAGTAGTCTGTCTGACACACAATGTTCCAAGGAAATCAAAACACTTGTGTTAAAAGTGAAAAAAGAAGTGATGGGGTGGAAGGGAAGGTTAGTTGTAGAAAGGAAAGAAAGGATTTTTCTTTCTTTGTAGTAGCAAATGATGCCAGCATTCAGGTAGAATTTCTTCTTCCTTTTTTTTTTTTTTTTTAATTTAAACATTAAGAAGTGAAAGGACTTGTGTAAGGGCTTAAAAATGTAGCTTTTTTTTTTTTAAACTTCCATTATGTTTCATAAAACAGAGAAACTGCAAAAAAAAAGAATAATATTTAAATTTTTCATCGTTGGTGAGAGGGAAAGGTGTTTATTTGGAATCCTTGATCAAAATAGCTGCAGTCTGTCATTTAATGAGTGGTAGCTGACATTGATCTCAGCTGGAATATATGGAGGAAATTCTACAGGAGCAAAATAAATTAAGTATTTTTTCCAATTGGGCAGATGTGTGTCTATATCTAAGACAGTTTGTATTGCTGAAACAGCAGCATTTGTGTTGATCTTCATCTGCATTAATGTTGTAGTAACACAAGTGTTTTTAGACCATAGCCACAGAATATTTAATGTGTTGTGCCTTCATGATGTAACAGAGCATTCTCCTGGTAGGCTAGTTGGGGGAACTAAAGGGTTAAATCTCTAATTATTGCTGTTTAACTGTTTGTTATCATAGTTGGTTAATGCCTGGCAGGTACCAGTATCATGTCACCTCAGTCAAACCAGCAGAGTGACTCCTAATGTTAATAAGATCTAAGTTGCACGCAAAGCAAATCCAAATCCAAACATTTTTAGATGGTTTTTGTTAAGGCATGACAGATGATTTACACAAATAAATAGCATGCAAAAAAAAAAAAAAGAAAAAAAAAAAAGTCCTTACAGAAAAAAGCAAAAGTTACTTATGCCACAGTGAAACATCCGTCTTAAAGTAACAAATTTACCTAATCTGAAGGTGATTTTATCCTTACCAAAAACACAAGCTTTTTTTTTTCTTTTTTATTCTTTTGTATATAGCAGTTCACTTTTTTTTTTTTTTCCATTTTTTCCCCTCCACAGTATAAAAGGCATAAAAATGGGTTAGGGGTGCATTGCTTATTGCAGTACTTATGTCAGTTTGTGAGGGGTGTTTGATGACTTTGACAGAATAAATATCTAACCAGTTATCCTTGTTACTGCTATGCCAGTTCAACGTTATTTAGTTATTCAGCTCTTGCAATAAATGTTCTGAATTCCTGATTGTGTTGTGTTAGTTCTTGGGCAGATGTCTAAGGGACTTTATTCCTGTTAATTTCTCTTTCTTTCTGTTGTTGTTGGTTCATTTGTTTCTTCGTTTCATTCTGAATTTCCAACTATTTTTCTAAGCATATCATGGTCCATTTGGTTCATATAGATATGTATATGAGTGGAATATACAACAAATGGTAAATCCTGAGGGTCATATTCTGTCATTCTTTGGTAAGTAGGGACTTATTCAAAATTATTAAAAATTAGTTATTTGAATTGGGTAAAGTGTTACTTATTCAGCAGAAAGGTGACAGAATCCAGCCCAGATTTGTTAGGCATACTTAATAACATATAATAAGCAACCTTGCTTGAGTCTTTGTAACAGTACAGTGGTAGTAGAAAAGTCAGCACTTACCACACCTTGGTCTTTCTTTCAAGAGTAGAATAAAATCATATCAAAATACAGTAAATACTTTCTTATAATAAAACTTGTGTACGCTTTTGTTGCAGCACAGTAAAAAAAAAAAGAAAGAAAAACAACAAAAAAAAAGCCCAGCAACCTTGAAAAAGACATATTAATAAAAATTTTTCAATATGCTGAGTTTTAAAGCAGAGGTGCCCTGAGTTCTATATTAAAACCAGAAATGCAATATTATTTGAAAACCCAAATAGTACCAACTATTTTAAATTATAAGTGCCTTTTAAAACAGAATATATTTAAAACAGTTTCTATCAAGGACAGAAAACAAATGATGTGACTATTGCTACAGAAAGAGAACTATATTCTATTCCAACTTTAAATACTTTGTGCTCCCATCAAACTGTGCAGGAGGAGCACAAACAAATATAATTTAAATTTCTGGCAGGTGAAAATTTTCTCATCTCATTTTCTCAAATTTAGAGTCTTAAAGCCTCACCCAACCTATAAATAGTTACTAGAAAAAAAAAAAAAAATAAAAGGAAAGAAGGAGAGAAAGAAAGAGAGAAAGAAAGAGAAAGAAGAAGGCAGGAAGGAAGGAAGGAAGGAAGGAAGGAAGGAAATAAATAAATAAATATCTGCATCACTGAGAAGTGTATATTAATCCCGTTTAAGCCAAAGGAATGTTTTCCAGATGTTTCCACAGAATCTAGATTTGACCCTAAACATGTATTCAGTAAGTGCCCATTCATTCACAACCATTCGGTTTGTTCTATCATAATGCTAGTACTGTTGTGTCAAACTCACAAATTAAAAAAAAAAAAAAAGAAAAAAAAAAAAAAAAGGTTAAATCCTGGCAGGAATTCAGTGATATGTCAGATGAGGATCTTTAAAAAAGAAAATACCACTTCACAGAATGAGAAGGCAGCTGAATATTGGTGACTATTCAATTTTACTAGCTTTAAGGCTAAATATCACTTAAAATTATTGGTAACCCAGCATGATATGGATGACTTTCTGATGCCAGTTCTAGCTTTTTTTCTTCAGCTAGGAAGATTGGGTGCCCTTTATTTATTTATTAATGAACACATTTGAAGGACTGCTAAAACGATAAACCAAAGGTTTTTTCAATAGTTCTTTATTTTTGCTGTCACTGACCAAAGCCCTTTTTCCAAATAGGAAATGAAAAGCATGCATAGATATAGTAATTTAGTCCTACTTAATCCTATGTTGTTCCAACTCTTACTGAAGATAGAGTAGTCAGGCCCTCTTTTCCAAGGAACTGTCTGAAGGCAAAGAAATACACAGAGCAGAGGATGCAGAAATATACATCAATTTTAGCAAACAGATATGAAGAAAATGATGTTCCCATTACTTGCTTAATGTGATTATTACCTTTTAGCAAGTTATTAATAGGAATCATGATCAGAAAGAATCTTAAGGACTTGAGAATGGAGTAGACTAAAGTCTGCTGGAGAAACTCAGGAAGCTCTGGGTACATAAACAACATAAAAGCAGGAGATGTGTATCTGTGTGAGAAGGAACAACAGGAGAGATGAAGATTGATGTAGCTGACATGAGAAAACAAAGAAATAGGGAAAAGAGGATCACAACAGTGATCAGATTTTTAATCTCGGGATGTTTTGAACAAAGGGACACACTAGTGTAGCTTTAATAAAAAAAGGACACAGTAAGAATCATGGGACATGGCAACAGGTGATCATGGGATCCATGGGACTCACAACATGACAAAAAGCATAGGGATAGTGTCTAATAACCTCAGGCAGTAATGTCTGATACCTCAAAATAAGTTACAAAAGTATTCCTACTGACATGAGAGCACAGCAGTGTCATCGTATCCAGTTCAGACAGAAGGACAAGTAGTCTGTGATGACTGATTTCCCATGACCACAAAATATTAACCTGATTCAGCTGATAGAACTTTCTTATGGCATGTATCCTTGCCATAAATTAAAATAAGCAGTGAGAGTTCTCTACAGCACGTGCGCTCACAAGTGCCAGTTCAGACAGTGAAAGAAACTGAACTCTCACGGCATTATCTCCAAATGCTCAATTCTTTCCTGTTTAAATACACTTCTTCAGCAGAACTGTGTTCCAAAGTCTCAACTTGATTTAATTTATATGCTTGCAGTCCTTGCTGCTGTGATGAAAAGCTTCAAAATGGAAACAATTTTCTAGAGCAGAGCGAGGCATTTTGGTATATAGAAAACATGATACAATACTACCCAGAGGTGTGAATCAGCTCATGGACAGTTAAACAGCTCTAACTCAATTAATATTAGTTTTATTAACTTTCATTGCTGATCACCTTAGTGGACACATCCATTAAATATATTTACCCCATAATCCAAAACCACCTTTGACTTTTCCTCTGGTTCCAAAGAAACTCATTGGTAGACACTTCCTTTTAAAATTATAAGATAACCTTTTTAACACATTACTTGTGAATGGATTTTTTTTTTCCAGTTTGAGTTCTCTGAAATATAATACCTCATATAACACAGCTACTTATATTTTAAACTGCTTTTCTTGTGAGCGCCCATTTTATATGTTGTTTTCAACCAGCTGAGCATAGTAAGATCATAACATAGAGAACCAGATTCTGATCCTTTAGGGTTTATTGAACCTTTCATGAAGCAAAATATCAGGACCTGTCCCACAATTAGTAACAGAAATAGCAAGCAGCAGACTAGGAAATGGTTGAGAAGAAGCAAATTTGTAATTTCTGGAGTTTTAAAACACAATGTAGTTTATTTATAAACTGAAAATAATGCTAATAAATGCAGAATTATAAGTTGTTTTTTTAATTGATATAGACACATCACTTCACTGGACATTAATAGAACTTATGTGTAGATATGAATCCTCATCCTGCCAAATACTGTGCAGCTCTTTTTGAGACACTGAGTGCACTTAATTCCTTTAGAACACAGCAGTAAGCATCCTCTTGTAGGAGAATCTCAGCATTTCAAGGGACTGAGTCCACAATGAGAAGAATATCACAGACATGCATGTCATATGCTAAGTTTTGAAGCAAGAATGTTTTCTCTAACTGCAGCTTCTCATGGCTGTTACTACAGCTTTAAGTTTACACTGCTACCTAATTGTACAATAGAGAAAGTATGTCTTTAACTAGCAGAAAGGATCTCAAATTCTCACTGTATATTATTAAAAGAAAGAACTGAAAGAAAGTAATTGTCCTCATTTTCAAAAATAAATTGGTTTTTTTGGTTTGTTTTTTTCTTTTCTTTTTTTTTACCACAGCCATTCTTAAATCCACCTGTTGTGCCTAGGTATTGCAACACATTCTAATATTGCATGGCATGTAAATAGATAACTTAATTACTCATAATGATATGATTATATACATATATATATATAGATTATATATATATACTTAAATATTACCAGTCACATAATTACTCAGTATTATTTAATGGAATTTTGGGACTATGGATTTTGTTGTTTGATGTACTTTAAACTGTATGAAGCAGCATATTCTTAAGACTACCCTCACCAATGCTTTTGATTATTTATTCATTAAATAAAGTGCTTTCTTTTGCTTGTTATAATCTTGTTTGTACAACCATGTGATAATGTTAAAATGGGTAAGTACTGTATGGGAATTATAACTGTTTCTTTTCTTGTCTAAATATATACCTATAACAATATCTATTAGTGATCTGAGTTTTAAGAATGTGTCTTTTTATGTGTTTACTATCTCCTTGCACATGGTCGAAATTTAAAGGAAAGCTGAAATAACATTTCTTCACATAACTCTGAATCATAGAATCATAGAATGTTTTGGGTTGGAAGGGACCCCTAGAGGTCATCTAGTCCAACCCCCCTGCAGGAGCAGGGACACCGCTAACTAGATCAGGTTGCTCAGAGCCCCGTCCAACCTGGTCTTGAATGTTTCCAGGGATGGGGCCTCCACCACCTCTCTGGGCAACCTGTTCCAGTGTTTCACCACCCTCATTGTAAAGAACTTCTTCCTTATATCTAGTCTAAACCTACCCTGGTTTAGTTTAAAACCATTACCCCTTGTCCTGTCACAGCTGGCCCTACTAAAAAGATTTTCCCCATCTTTCCTATAGGCCCCCTTTAGGTACTGAAAGGC
>NW_009259036.1:222217-235651 GCF_000687185.1 Egretta garzetta | reverse complement strand
CTTCTCCTGATGCAGCCCAGGGTATGGTTGGCCTTCTGGGCTGCCAGCGCACATTGCTGACTCATGTCCAGCTTTTCATCCACCAGTAATCCCAAGTCCCTCTCAGCAGGGCTGCTCTCGATCCTTTCTTCCCCCAGCCTGTACTGATACCGAGGGTTACCCCGACCCAGGTGAATACCCCAATGGCTTTTAAATGGCTTTTTGCCTTTATTCACAAGTGAAATCAGGATGAGATCTGTATTTTAAATCAGCCATAAAACAAATGCATAATACAGTACTTAGGGTTTGCTTACTGTAGCTATCATAAGTGAACCTACATTTTTCATTTCTCAGGTAAAAAAATATTAAGCCTCAGATGGGAGCGGGAGAGACTCAGCAATATTTAGAACAGCTGATTTAACAGAAGATGAGTAAGAAATACTGTACACTGAAGAGTGTTTTTTTCATGTTTTGCAGTCAGCTTCCATCTTTGTTTGTAGAGGGGATCAACTAGAATATGTGCCTCTTTGAGGAGCTCAAACATTTATTGTTGGTAAAACTGGGAACTGGTTTTCTTAACCCTTAGTTATACCAAAGTCAATAAGAATTTTCTTGGTTATTTCAAAAAGC
Source organism: Egretta garzetta (assembly GCF_000687185.1). Lineage (NCBI taxonomy): Eukaryota > Metazoa > Chordata > Aves > Pelecaniformes > Ardeidae > Egretta > Egretta garzetta. Next base: position 235,042 of record NW_009259036.1, on the reverse strand, counting down.
CAGTATTTCACCAGCATTTAAATGTGTATATTTTCCAAAGGAAATTAATCTTCTGCTTTCTTTTCACTCACTGCAATACTCCATAAAAATATTCTGCCCTTCCCTTCCCTTCCCTTCCCTTCCCTTCTCTTTCCTTTCCCTTCCCTTCCCTTCCCTTCCCTTCCCTTCCCTTCCCTTCCCTTCCCTTCCCTTTCTCTTTCCCCTACTTTATTGTCTCGGATGTTTTCTGGAGAGGTAAGTGCTGCAGTGCCATGAAATGTTGGACAACTTGAGAAAGTCGAGGGTGCCCTAGTGCCTACCCAAATGGGGCAGTTCTTTCAAGTCCCTTGGCTACCTTTTAAGGAGTGCCAGATGGGCACTATTTCCACAAGCCATTTCCTAAGGCTCCCTCCTACAATTTGCTTTTTCTCACATCACTTGAGAACCCCCCTGTACTCCTCAAAAATTTTAACACTGAGCTGAAACTGTTGCTGTGTTATATTTACCTGTACCACTTCCATCCTAGCATATAGAGAGACATTTTTTTCTATTTATTTTCAGGTGGGGAACTGAAAGTGAGATATGTGTGGTCCTGCAGCTATGCAGACGTTTTTGATATATTGTCACATGGGTTCTAATAGAAAAGAAGGCTATTGACCTCATTGCTTTTACAGTGGAGGACAAGAAAGAGAGTGAAGTAGAAAGATGGGAAAGGGAGGGGATAGCAGAAAGCCATATGTGTTATGTATGTGTTAGGAAAGTAAACTACAACAGCAATGAAAAGAGTGCATTTAAATGTGATGAGGAAAATTATTACAAAGGCCCTTAAAAATGTGTCCTGTAAGTCTTCACATCTCTCTAAGTGTAAGAAACAATGCAGCCATCTGAATAGGTTTGTGTACACACAGCACATTCAACACTTCTTGTGAAAAAGGGGTACTTAGAGTTATGGCAAGGCTGTACCATTCTTCTGCTGAATTTGTTCCATTTGGTATTCACGTTCCTTCTAAAAAATGCTAATTTTTTTGAGACATTGCTCTTCTGCCTGCCACATGTATATAGAGACCAGAAAAAATACTACACCATTTGAGTAACTGAGCACTGAGTTTGACTAACAATTTTTTAACGCAAAATATTTATAAAATCATTAGCTACAGATAACTAACAAATAATCCATGGGCCCAAATGAATAACACAATATCTCTTATCAATTTACAAAGAGGAAAAAAAAAGACAGTACACAAAGAATTAAACTCTTGATAAACAATTCAGATATTTTTACCTCCCACTCCCCTGAAAAAAGGGACGGCTGATAGAGATACAGGTTTAACAACATGAAGTGATTGGTGGATTTCTTTTCACATGCAACATTCTGTAGAAAGTTCTGGGTTGTGAAGAAGTCTATGTTTTCACATGATATTTAAATTAATTCAATGTGAGATTAAAGAACTTCAGTCACATAAACCCAAAAATCCAATATCACATTAATAGAAAAATTTACTTTTTTCTATTGCAAGTCACTATTTAACAAAAATTATATCCTTCTAAGTACTGGGTAAGGAGATTCTTTAAGGGGAATATGCTTCAGGTTTATATATATTACTTTGTGAGTTTTTTATAATGCTGTTTCATAGTTTGTTTTCTTTTGGGGGAGAGAAAGTTTGAATTCTGTTTTCAATGTTTGTACATCTGATTTTTTTTTCTTTTAGAATTTTTTTCAGGACTATTATTTACCACTGGGAATGGCATAGGCCTGTGCTTTTACTGCATGATCTTGTACTCCTAGGACACTTAAGCTGTCTTCAATAGGAAGGTGCTTCTACATTATTGATAAAGATCATGCATTATTACTGTCTACCATGTGGTGTTAAGCACCCAAGAGAAAAATGAAGAAGGAGGCAGCCAGAAAAAGACAATTGTTTTATTCACACAAAAAAACCTCCACTGTGTTATAAAAGTAAAATTTACAATGGTCTATTCATTCAGCCAGAACTACCTACTTAGTGATACTGACTGATTCAGCAGCACACTGTTTCCTTCTTTAGGAAAGACACCAAATCAAGACATGAACAGTTATGCCTCATGGTGGCTCTAAACCTCATTATGAAAGCACTTTGAAACATAAGGAGCCTCTGGATATATGGATTTTGGGGAAAAACAGGTAGGTGTTTGGCTCCTTAGTTTTAGATGCACAGTGGAGCAATCTTTTAAAATAACCTCGAGTTATCTAAATTGTAAACAGCCATGTTTGAAGATCTCCAGAAAGAAACCTCTTATTCGTAAGTTTAGACACACTAGCTCTCTTTATGAAGGATCAGAGTGCAGAACCTATTCCAAACTTTGCAGCTGACAGTAGTCCCTGGATACTTTACAATGTCAAATTACCCATCACTAATACTGAAAACATGAAAACCTATAAGCAGAACAACAGTGAAAGAGAGATTGAAGAGAATACGTGCACCCCCAGGTTAAAAAAAAAAAAAAAAAAAAAAAGCAAGCAAACAAACTTTGTGGAAGAATGAGGGAAAGATATGTTTAAGATTTTGAGATTTTTTTTCGTTGTCAAACATGTAGCTGCAGGGAAGTATATTGGTAATATGGTGTTTTCTTTGGATGCCCTACTATGTACGGTTCAATTACCATGCTAAAGGCTAAACTCAATAAACTTACAAGCATTAATTCTACACAAATGTGCATTCAGTTAATATATGGTTCTTGTATGGGAAATACAAAGAAATTGAATTTCTCTGCATTTTTAGAATATCAAATGCATGATTACTGTTTATAATAAGCTTGCAGTCACAGATTCTGTAATTCTTTAGTCCTGAACAATTGTGTAATTACTAATTCAACTACATTAGCACTGGGAGTAGACATGGATGATTTCAAAAGGGATACTACTGATTTAATGAGGTCTCAGTCTGTACATTTCCAAAATTACAGAAATTCTGTTTAATACCCATTGATACTTTTGGGTATTTGAACCAATAAATCAACCAACTGCTAACAAAAAGAAGCATTAAAAAATGAAAACAAACAGAAATGAGAATGAAATTGTTTTTCATAATATGCAGCTACCAAAATACTATTTCCTGACTAGTTTCCAAGAGTCTGGCTGTCTTTACTATGGACTGTTCGCTGCTGAATCTATTGAATACCTAAAGCTGCCATTTCTGACAGTGTTTTTGTATTTTGAATGTCTATGGCATTGTGATTACGCTAGAATAAACATGACAATAGGCCATGGACACAGAGGAGCTGTTCTGAATTCATTGCCTTTCTCTTGCATTTGCCACCTCATTGTTTAGTGTGATAGGCAGCAGCTGATCAGATCCTGAGGTTGTGCAGCTGGTATTTTGCCAAAAGTAAATAATTGGCAGTTCTGTCCAGAGAGAAATTTGTAAAATTTTCTGAAACTGCACTTTTTTTCTTCAATGTATCTTTATTCTATAAAAGTCCCTGTATTAAAAACTCCCTTTGATTTCAGTGGGAGAGGAATTAGCTCAAGCAGCAGTTTTCATGTCAGCGGTCATTCCACCAAATAAGGATGAAAGGATATGTCAATCAGAGACGTTGTAAAATCCTTAAACTCATATGCCCCCAAGTAATCTTGCTGTGTAACCAACAATTACTTTACATAGAGAAGTAAAGAGGAACAATGATCTTAACATAGATCCAGATTGCCTAAATTATGCGTGTAGTTGCAGATCTACCACACAGCACCCAAATGTACATCAGCATTACCTCTTCCCATTGGCACTAAAATGAATGGTTGACCTCCTTCAGTTTTAATCATTTTTTAGTGCTTACAGAATAAACTCTGCACATGTTCATAACTTCCTCATGCATCTTTATCCAACAAGCTGTTCATACACTTAGACAATTGCTGGCTTCATCCATACATTCACTGCCTAAACTCAGTAGGATTCTTATCCTCAAAATGGAACATCCAAGCCTGAATTGCAAGTGAATGGGGACATCTTCATCTCTTCCTAAGAAGTGGAGAATGGTGAGAGCTAAATCACCTTTGCCTTCCAACCAACAGACGTGTTAAAGATCAGGCTGAGCACTGTGAACTGAGTAAGAGTGTCACGATCTTGCTTTTTAGCTATGTCTAGGAACAAGCACAGGTAATATGGGAGGCAAGAACTACCTACAACTTTCTTCAGCATTACCTAGAGGTGTTATGTTATATTAGTCCCCAAATAGTAAGCCTACAATAGGCTATTTGTTACATGAGCTCCTACTGCAGAGAGCTGTAGTGTAGGTAGCAATGTGTCACATGGGGGAGGGCCTCCCCTGGTAACCTTCTAGCCCATCCTTGAACATCAACACAGCTGTGCCAAAGGGACCTCTCTGCATTCCTAGTACTGAGGAACCTCTTAGCACCTCCACTGCTACTATTGGGTGCAACTGATACCTTTAGACATCATGGAAGAACCCTATAATCACTAAAAAAAGCTAGTATGAGCATAGGAGTGCAGACTGATGTGTGTTCTTCAAGCCAGAACACTCTACTCTGTGAGGAGTGCATATACTGCCACTGGAGAATGAAAAAAATATAGTTAAAGGTTTACCTGAGAGACATCCTCAGACGTGAAATGTGTTTCTTTACCATGACCATGTTTAATTTCTGTTGGTGTGTGAAATTAGCACATTTTCTTTTGATCTGTGTGCTTGTTCCCTGTCTTATTCTAGCAGCATTTCAGCCTTCTGGATGCAAGAAATGGCTGTTAATGTTCTTGTGTAGTCTCTCACTGTTGCTACCTATCCCTGCTCTACTGCAAAATGTCCCAAGATATCCAGGGTGAGTGACACATTTTAGCAAATTATAAGCCTTCTAATCCTGAAGGATTTAATTCTCTCTGAGTCTTTGTAACACTGGTGGAAAGACCACTGCTTCTCCTCCTTTAGAGCCTCAGGCAACCCAGATTGTTTATGAATTCAAAGTTTTGCACAACAAAGTATGTCTCAAAGATGATGCTGACTGGCTTCAAGACTTGCTGTAGATTACCTTTGCATCAGTGCAGGCAATACCTCCAAATCTGGAGGGGAAATTCTGCTTTTCGAGAGTGTCATAGTGTGTACACTTGTAGGTAACTATGCGGAGCAGCTGCTTTCACTAAGTGTGAGGGGTTTTGAAAAGAGCAAGAAGCCAAGGTAGGATGGGATGAGTGTGGCTGTAAAGAAGAGAAAAGACAAATATTATACTTTATGTTTGCACTTGCTGTAGCCAAGATCAGGATGGATGTCTCCTTGGGAAATGTCACTCTATGAAGTCTGAGATTATTATGAGCGACACAAGAGGTGTAGTAAATGTCGTAAGCCATGTAAATGTTGATGCAGAGGTTATTACTCTTCCCCTCAAAAAATCAGGGAAGAGTAGGGAAATAACTGCAAAGAAGAAGGAATATGCAGTCCAGTTTGGGGCTGTCAGACCCATGGAACAGGTGAACTGCTGTGTATATGCTGCAAGTGAAGCTCTACTCCAGAACTCTGGGGGGTTGCTTGGTGACCCAGCAATGAAGCCTTGCTGGAAGGAGATAGAATTATGGTAGTGTTAATTCAGATATCAGGATAAGCATGCATGGTTGCAGGCTGAATAACAACAGGACCTGGGTGTCTCCTCAAAGGCTTTATTTTAGACAGTCTTGACTGGTACTCACAGTCCAGGCAAAACTGAAGTACTGGGTATGTAGCTGTATTGGGTTTGTGTAGCAAGGTTTTAGTAGTGGGGGACGCTACAGGGGTGTCTTCAGTGAGAAGCTGCTAGAAGTTTTCCCTGTGTCAGCCACTGACCAAGGCCACACCAATCAGTAACAGTGGTAGTGCCTCTGTGATAACATAACTAAGAATGAAAAAACCCTGCTGTGGCTCAGTAGCCGGAGAGAGAAGAAAAGTGAGAGGATGTGAGAGAAAACAGCCCTGCAGACACCAAGGTCAGTGAAGAAGGAGGGGGAGGAAGTGCTCCAGGCACCAGACCAGAGATTCCCCTGCAGCCCGTGGTGAAGACCATGGTGAGGCAGGCTGTCGCCCTGCAGCCCATGGAGGTCCATGGTGGAGGACATGCACCTGTAGCCCATGGAGGACCCCACGCCAGAGTGGGTGGATGCCCAAAGGAAGGAGGCTGTGACCCCGTGGGAAGCCTGAGCCAGATCAGGTTCCTGGCAAGATTTTGCGGACCCGTTGGGGGAGGAGCCCATGCCGAAGCAGGTTTGCTGGCAGAACTTGTGACCCTGCAGGAGACCCACGCTGGAGCAGTCTGCTCCTGAGGGACTGTACCCCGTGGAAATTATGGACCCATGTTGGAGCAGTTTGTGAAGAACTGTAGCCCATGAAAAGGACATGGAAGACTGTCTCCCATGAGAGGGATCCCACCCTGGAGCAGGGGAAGAGTCCTCCCCTGAGGAGGAAGAAGGGGCAGAGAAAACGTGTGATGAACTGACCCCAACCCCCATTCCCGTCTCTGCGCTACTAGGGGGGAGTAGGTAGAGAAAACTGGGAGTGAAGTTGAGCCTGGGAAGAAGGAAGAGGTGGGAGAAAAGGTATTTTAAGATTCAGCAGTTTTTTATCCTCTCCTACTCTGATTTTGATTGGCAATAAATTAAATTAATTACATTTCATCAAGTTGAGTCTGTTTTGCTCATGACGGTAACTGGCGAATGATCTTTCCCTGTCCTTATCTCCACCCACGAGCCTTTGGATCTATTTTTCTCTTCCCTGTCCAGTTAAACAGGGGAGTGATAGAGCAGCCAGGGTCAAACCACCACAGTAACCAGTGGGAGAATATTATGAATACATCTAGAAGTTGCATGTTAATTGTAATATATGTGAGAAGGCTGAATTGAAGATGTTGATGTTTTCTAAATCTCAATGTCTAATTGCAGATGCCTTCTGACTATAGATGTTTAGTGTGTGTATGTGAATGTGGGGAAGAAACAGTTGTAACTCTGATGATTACTAGGACATCTATAACCTTGAAGAACATCCACTTTTAGTCAGATGAGCAACACCTATTGTGACCATTATGTTGGGAAAAAAAAAAAGAAAAAGGTAGTTTTTCTTTGATTTTTTTTTTTATTTAGTCATGGGACAAATGGTTTCTCTACATGTTTACCAACCTCTGATAATTAATTTCACAATAAGAATGTCAAAGCCAATAAGTAAAAATAAATAAATAACATATAGTCAAAAAAGACAATATATCTATTCCTGTACTGGCTAATTTAGGTTGAATATTATTAAAATGCCATAGAACCTTTTTTTTTTTTGCTTGTTAGATTGAAGGGTTTTATTGGAAATCCAGAATGAAACTGAGGACATACATAGACGTATAATTTAGTTCCAGGAATTCAGAGATATTGAAAGCCTGATTTCAAATCTATTGAAGTTAATTAAGCCTTTTCTATCATCACTTAGAAACCAAAATAATTTTGTGAACCAATTCATTAGTTTGGCTATTTAAAGACAAAATTTGAATCTAGTTTAATTAAATAAAGTGAGGCTTTGAAATTAGTATCTAAATATTTAACTTCTGTTACTTCAACTGCAGACACTTAAGACTGTTTCTCATCAACTTAAGTGTGAGACAATGCCTACTACATGGTTTTCACAGAAGAATCCTTTCTCCAGCATTTAACAAATTCTTTTTGTTAAATTGTCCTTTAGGATTGAAATGAATACCTCTCATGGCATTGTCCTGAAATATTGTGAAGTGTGGAAAAGAAAAAAAAAACAAACAAACAAAAATGCAAACCAAACACAGCGCGTTACTGGGATGTCTTTTTCACATTGGTTTCATGTGTAGTCCTAAGAGCTGCTGTTAATTTCTTTTTTTTTTTTTTCATTGATGTCTCCTTTCTTTACTATGGATGCAATACTTCTGCTCAGATGTGCAGGATCACAAGCATCAGAAATGGCTCTGAATTGCCAAATTCAGATTTTCATTTTGCATCCGTAGGGGAACCAGATCCAGCCATATTAGCCTCTCCCACCTGCATTCTGTAAGGTAACCAAACAGAGAGGTTAGCAAGGAACAATAATGACCACTTTAACTGGAGACCTCTGTGCTTGACAATGGGTTAGAAACACCATGTATACTTCTGCTAGTAAGCTTAGATTCAACTGGGTCTTTTCAACCTGAACTGTGGTGTACCAATCCTATGGTGACCATCTGCTGTCTTAGCAATTTTTATTACTTGAAGCCATATTTCAGTGTATCCTTGAAGTGGTTCATCTGTCTGTCCTGGCTGTATACTGCTTCTTCAAGTCTACAGCACACCAGCTGTTGCAGGATGCTGGTGTCTTCTATCCTAGATGTGTGACCAGCCCAGTGCAGCTGTTCTATGATGATCATGGCTACAGTCCCTGGAACATAGCTCTGCTCTGCAACTTTCTTATTGCAAATTTTATCCTGCCATCTGATACACAATATGGTCCACAGATGGTGCAGATGACATTTGTCTAGGAGTCATATATGTCATCGGTAGTTCAAGTCTTCAAACCATTAAGCAAATAGGGTAACAGTGCTGCTTTATAGACTCTTAATGTGATCTACCATTTAACACTGAGCTCCTATTTGACCTCAGAGTAGCCTGCATCCTAAACCTCATTGTGCAGTAAAAAAAGGTGTATTTTTTCCTTGGACTTTTTTAGGAGAAAAAGAAAATAAGAATGAGGGGAAGTGAATATTATTGTTTTCTTCTAAAGATTTATTTGGGATTTTTTTTTTGTCTGGTTTCCATTGTTTAAAATAGGAAGTATTCCACTTACCTACTTCGCCTATCTGTTAAAAGCCAGTACTAAAAGGTACAGTGCACCTGTGTTTCTTATTTATTGCTATAAACTGGTAAGTGCCTCATGTAAGGGCGAAATCAGAGCAGGAAGCAGGGAGTTAAGTGTCTTATGAATTTGAATGTAGAGATAAACAAGTAGGCTTCTGCTGACAGAGGACATCTGCTTATGTTGCAAATATATATATATAACTAAGGTTATAGAGCTTATCTCTCACATATATATTGTTCAGGAAAGTTAAAAAAAAAAAAAAAAAAGGAAAATTTTAAAACTAACAAATAAAAACCCCACCACATCAGCTAACTTATCAGATTTCCCCTCTTTGCTTTGTTTATGGAGAAAACTTATAAGCGGAATATTCCGTCTCAATGGCTGCTTTCCTTCCATTCCCTTGCCTTCAAGGAAAGGGCAACCAGTAAAAGCTCAAGATCTCATGAGACAAGGCTTCAAAACCTTTATTTCATTGTCACTGGCTGGCTTTAAGGTCACAGATTTGGTAAGCCCTCTGCCAGCTAGATATATGAAGAGCAGTTACTTCTGCATTGAACCTCGGTTCTGCAGTGAGATTTTTTGTGGACCCACCATCCCGAAGAGAAAGAGAGAAAAAAGTCTGGAAATTCTGTCCCTGCCTTTCTATAGTCTGATGGAATGAAAGGTTAAATATTATTTATGGATGATGGAATTTCTGCTTTATCTATTTTTATGGAAGAAAGTAAAAGAGAGCTCCCAACTTCAAATTATGTTACACTAATTCATTACTGGTATGGAGGGTATATTTTTTCTTCAGGTCTATTGCAAACTACAGAGTGCTAGGCTTTTAAATTTCTCATACGGAAAATTTCTTCTAGGTAGCTGTCTTGTCTTCTTCTGGACTTTTTTTTTCTTTTTTTTTCCTGGTTATACTCTATGTAACTGTGGATGATCAGAGCTGACTGATGTTTTAGGTGATGACACTGTTAAATAACATACTGCTTCCATAGTACTTTTTCTTTTGCAGTATTTTCTATTGAATGTTAAGATTTCTTTCTTTAAAAGAAAAAAAAAAATTACAAACTGAACATATGTTTCCAGTGAGCTTCCCAGGTGTTTAGCCTCAGTGACTACAGTTAATTTAGAACCCAGAAACATGTATGAGTAATTCAACGCAAATTATTCCTTATGAAGTGGTTTGTCTATAACATACCTTATCTTTTATTCACTGAATCTCCTTCTCATTTTTCTAAATTTGTTAGCTCTCATTGAAGTTCTTGTCTTTTGTATTCTTCTCTGAGGATGCAAGCATACAACTCAATGTATTTTACTGAACTGACTTAACAAGTATATGGGATCAATTAGGTTTCTACTGTTTTTCGTACTGGACTGGTTCTTTGAAAGGTAATATATTGCTTCCAGTTCTTTCCTTGAATATGACTGTGCCATAGTCTTAACAGTCTGCATGCGTTCCTCAGATGTGGGATTGGTTACCATCTTGTCCAGAATAGTAAATAATGCTAATAATGCCCAGCATAACCCTGTTTCCAGTCTGAAAATGGATAACTTTTCCTCCCTCTGAGGTTTTAACTCCTAAACAGCACATTATCCTCAATAGTCTTTAATCCTCATCCTAATCACGTCTCCTTAAAGGCTTCTTAGAAAGTAGACAAAATGGTGTCTCTATACCCTGAAGGAAGTATATGCACTAGTTTTTGTTGTTTTGTTGGTATGGCTAGAACCATTTGTCTCACTTTGTATTCTCTGCAAAATTTAAAGTGAGTTGACAGAAGAAAAGAAGAAACAAAGCGCTTCCTAAAAAACAAAATAAATCATTAACTGCTTACTCCAGCAGAATCCACATTGACTTTCAGGCTTTTTCTCCTTTTGTGGCTACACAAACAAAATTAACTTCTCTCCTCTGTATTCTACTCTCCATTAAATGTTTCTATTATACAGTGGTGAGTCTGTTTCTCATAAGTAATGAATAAATGTGTTTGTAAATAACGTTTCCATTCCTTTCCCATCTGTCCTCCTAGGACCAAAACCAGCAGTGAGTGAAAGGACTTCCAAATAATACAAATATTTCAAATTAATGGAAACCTTTCCTCTAAGTATGCAACAAGTCTGTTTTTCTCCCTAAGGATTTATTAATTTCAAATTTCTCTGTATATATTGTTTGTTTCTACTTTTAAAATCTCCTCAGAGGATGTGCCAGAAATTTACAGCACAAGTATAATGTGCTGCAGGGGAACTGCTCTGTTAACTGCAGAATATCACAAGTCATCTACATAGGTTTAACAACTACATTTCTGATGCTTGATCTAAGAAAAAGCCAGAGCTTAATCACTTAATGGCATCTCTGTGTAGACATAAGCAAAGGTGTAGCTGCTACTGCTTTGGGTATTATGACTGACTCTGCTCTCCAAAATTCTTTAAGTGTTATTTTCTAAGCTTCTGGTTTAGAACAAGGATTAAGTAAAAATACAGCATAACTGTTCAAAAGTCACATTCACTGTACTACTAACTGACTCAGCTATGTCACAAATTCCTACCTCTTTCTTTGTAGTTATCCTGTCAATATTACAATAAACTTAATATGGATAGATTGTGCATATTTTTTCAGATAATACAAACTTCAGATATTAAGTTCAATAGTTTATTTTTGCTCCAGAAACCAAGAAAAATTGTGTCCTTGGAAAATGAAACTGTTGTTTCATGAGGGAGGGAGATACTGAAGACTAATCCTTCACAGATTTGCATCTGTTTTTCCCTAAGTCTTCTTCCTTTATCCCCTGTGACAGACCTATGGAGCAAAAGATAACACATCTGGAACTAAACTTGTGCTGCTTGACTATGCAATAGAATTGATGGATCCACCAGTTTTACAGTAAGTGAAGAGAGGTTCCTTGCCTCAGAGAGGGAAGAAGCACCTCCAGTTTAAATGAGTTGAAATTATGTTTACTTACAGTTGAATATTTAATATATTTTACATATCTTAACAGACTCTTTGAGTGGATTGAAGATGGGCTTTTTTTAACATTAATATTTTCAGAGAAGGTAGATACTCTATACATTTAAACAACTTTCAAGGCCCAGGCAATTCAAATGAGAAAAATTTAAAATGTCTCATTGAGTCACTTTTCCAATTCTTTCATTGCCTGAAGATGATAAAAATCCTAACTCATTTGAGTTTCATTTTTAAGGCCGTTTTTAAAAGTATGATGATAGATTACTGTCATTGTGTGGTGTTTCTAGAGGTTTAGTGATGTGATTTGTGTCTTGTTGGGTAAGAGTGCTGCATGTTTATGTTTATTGACAATTCGGGTAATCTTATAATGCTTCCGCCCCCCATTTGCTGAATATTTCACAGTAACTGCAGATTTCTCTAGGGCTTTTGCCATGGTAGTTTGTTAATCTTCATCCTTTTGGGATATCGTTTCCAAATGACTTCTTGTTTATTTTGCCATGGTAGGTTTTTTTGATGTGGTTTTTTTTCTTTGTTTTTTTTCTTTTTTCCTGTTTTCTTTAAGTAATGGAAAAAATTTTAACACTTTCACTTCTGAAAAGTCTTTTGATCCAATTATAACCTTCTGCTCTTTTGGAAAGAAGCAGATTCACAGAAACAAAAATTATGTAACTGAAAAGTTAAACACCAATTTATTTTTACTATGATGTAAACTCACTTTTTTATTATTTTTGAGAGAAAAATCATAGGAAAGCTCTATTATTTACACAAATAAGGGGCAAGTTTTTATTAAAGTGACTATTACTTGCTCTGACTGATAGGAAATGCATAATGCCTATAGAATTTCAATGTAAAAAGGGAGAAATTTAGGAAATGCTTTTGCTGAAATGAACTGTTCACAGATTCAAGAAAGGCATGAAGCATTTTATTTCCTTTAGCTACAATGGTGGGGAGTGTTGGCACGTATCCTTATGTCTACTGGTTGTTTCAACAAGAACTAAAGGGGTTTTCCTGGGCCAGTTCTGCCAGCTGGTATATCCCAGAGACACATACCCCTAATGCAGCCCAGACAATCCAACCACCCCTGAATTATGAAGGTGCATAACAAAGGGTTC
>NW_009259036.1:202037-222201 GCF_000687185.1 Egretta garzetta | reverse complement strand
GGTAAAACTAAATCATGTGTTCAGTCTTACATTGCTGGAAGAACTGGAGGTCAGGAGAATACCTTGTTTAAGAGAGTTGATGCTTTTTTCCCCTTTTGCTGTTCACCTTATGTATACATAAAAACCAATACAAGATGCCCAAGCATGAAAAGAAATACAACTATATATTCTAATGTTTAATGCACTTTCTTGGGCAAGAGTGAGACCTTGATTTCAGATGTAGAAACACCTTATTCATTTTACATTCTACAGTCATGTCATAAAATGTTTCAACAGTCCTATGAGCCAGGATCTGAGCCATACAATTTAGGATACAGGTGGTATATGTATTTATTATGTTTGATTCTTTTCTGAGTGGGTCATAACAAGGTTTCAATTCAAACATATACTCCTGAACTTTACTACATTAAAAAAAAACCACTAAGGAAAAAAATGCTAATCTCTGTTCTGCTAAGAACCCTACAAATGCTGAAGCTCCATAAGCATTAGCAGATTACTCCAACTCCCCGAGCCATCTTCAATCACAACTCCTGTCTAAAGATTCCTCCACTGAGAAAGGAAAGGAAAATAGAGGTGTCAGGCAATAAAGTCAGAAAGCTCAGCCATTTAGCAGGACTGCTAAAACTGTCTCAACAAGATTACCTCCCTGTTTGTCTGCGTCCACCATCTCCTACAGAAGTTACTGCGAGAGCTGAAGACCAAGAAAAGTGTGAGCTGCAGTAAAAAGACATTTCTGTCTCCTTCACTGAGATATAAAACCAGCTCTCCATTATGCTTTTGTTCCACTTCTCTCATAGAGAAATATTCATATTTCAACAAGTGACAATAGAACTGCATACGCACGGTTTTATGTGTTATCTATACCCGATGAAGTTTGTCTATCAGCATGCCTTCATCATTAAACTTTCTTCAGTATCTCTATTTTATATAGCCCCTAAAATACTGTATAGCTCAGTTGCCTTAGGTTTAGGGGATTTTTTTCCCTATTTGCTATTTTCTGAAACTGGAAAATACTTTTTGCTAGGCCTGATTAGAAATTATTGTTAGTAAACAGTGTTTGTGACCTAAACTGACACTCCCAGGAGGAAGTAATTGGGATAGAATAACTGTCTCAGTGGGACATATGGTCTGGGGGGCAAACAGCAGTGCTGTATCACACTGAAGTAACTTAATGAGACTGTAGAGCAAAACAGGAAATCTGATAATTTTTCCCCTTTCTGAGATTTCTTGTAAAGATTCTGTAACAGAAACATGTGACCTAGCAATGTAGAATGGGGAATTTAGAATAGCTCTTTCTTTTAATAGGAAACTGCTTTAATTTGATATGAAAAAGCACTACGGTTTTCATTGTTAGGCCAAAAGCAGTGTCAGCATTTCTACGTTGCAGTAACCCTGACCAAAACTTTGTTGGGAAAAGAAACTGAAAGACTGCTTGCAATGGCAATCATGCAGAGCGACTCTGCAGGCAAACTTCTGGACTTACTCCAGTCATTACACATTTGGAAAGAGCTTCACACAAAGGTATTTTGTGCATGAATAGTCCAGAGGAATAGGTTTCTGGACCAACTGGTGTGTAGCTAATTTTAAAAAGTCAGTTTACCATAACAATTATTTTATGGGCTGTAGAGCAGATCTCATTAAAGTGGGGAGAGAATCATAAATTAAAGGAGAATCAAACACTTTAATATGTCTAATACTGCCTCTTCTTAACAGGAACATTACAAATGGTAATGAGGACACCGTTCATCTTTGTGGGGGATGATGGTAAATATGGTAAAATAGAAAAGTGTTATATTCTCAAACAAATATTTCTGATGTTATTTCTTCTGTACTGTTTTTTTAATGATGCTACATATCAGCTTTTTTGTACTCAGTTAACATTGTCATCCTAATTATTTTGTTAGGTTATTTTCTTATTATAACGTGACTTTCTCCTTTTTAGAAATGCCTACCTAAAATTTAACCATAGTTTTGCCTCTGCTGGAGTTTGGAGCATTTAATTCTCATTACTATCCATTCTCTCTTCTATCATATTTTTGCTGTTTTTTCTTTTTCCTGTAAGTCTCAAAACATCTGGGCTCATGTAGTTGTGTATAATAAGTACACATGTATATATGTTGGTACACTCACAAGCTACTTAAGCTAACTGGATAAAATGGCAACAAAAAACCCCAGAAAAGCAGATATATTTTTTTCCTGTGAATCCGAATGCATACTTGTCTCCAGGAACCTCATAAAGTGGATCCAGTGTCCCGAAACATTACAATGAAATATAAAAATTTGTGGTTCACTCTAATAACACAGTAAATCACTGTATGGAAGACTGAAGATCACCTGTTTCCACTTCAATGTGGTTAATAACTAAATCATTAAGCTTTAGTCTTACATCCTTATTTCCAGATGTAATATGTTTCTACAGATTTTTTTAAAATTTACAGTACTGATTATATAAAATATTAGAAAATTGAATTTTCTCTTTGTTTTCATGTGTTAAATTGATTAATTTAATACTTACTTTTTTAAAAGTGCATTTTTATATACCAATTGCATATATATATATATGCATATATATATACACACATATATATACACAGAGATCTTTTTCTGGTCCTTTTGTACTCAAATTTTATTCTTCCAACTTTAACAGTAAGTATTGAAGAACAACAATAATAGTCAGTGGGAGTTTTCCCATTGACTTCAGTGAAATCATACTTAGATCTGAGCTGAGTACGTTTGAAAATCTCACCCACTATTAAGCAATTCTGAAAAACACCACAGGGGTGCCTACAAATCATCATTTGCCATACCAATGGGAGAAAACTCTTCTCAACCTTTTTTAATAATGATAATAATAGCTACTTCTTTCATAATGCTTTTATCAGTCAGTCTTGGATCTCTGTGCGGAGGAGGTTGTTTTCATACTTCACACTTTATGGATAGAGAGATAGAGGTATAGTGAGGGAAGTGACTTGTTCAACATTTATGCAGGTTTTCAGTACTGATCTATGGCCCAAGGTGATTTAGCAAAAAAAAAAAAAAATGGTGCTTAAACAAAAAAAATTACTGTTTGGGGAAATAATCATATGAATCATGAAACATGCTTGAAATGAGATAAAATCATGCCATGGATTTGTGTAAGTTAAGTGGGTTCTGTAATTATAGTAAAACTGCTTACAGTGACATGCTCCTGAGTTCAGACTGGACCCTCAGTAACAAAGGGCTTCTCCGCTCTGCCCCAGCTGCTGTAGGACCTTGCACCAGTGACTGAAGTGAGTAGTTCTGACTCTTCATGGAGTAGTGATAAATAGAATAATAGTGCTTAAGCAGACCTGGGCTTTGTCTGGCTTTCCCTTGTGCACATATGTTTTTGGTGTGCTTTGGGTTTGCTCAGGAGTAGAAAAATTAAAAATTAAACAAGAAAATGCTGTTTAAAGTTCATATGGAGCAGCACTACAGTTTTCATTGTTAGGTTGAGAGAGCAGCATTGGCTTTCCTATATTTCAGTGATCTTGAACAGAACTTCATCAATAAAGAAAACTGTAAACTTACATTTTCAATGGGGTTTTTTTTGGTGGTCTTTCTTGTCTTCAGTGTATTTCTATCTCCACCTGTAGGTGTTAGTGTATTAGCCTGGGTGTGTAAAAGTATTACAGTACCTGGTACAAACTCTGGCAATGAAAATAAGACTAAAATAAAGACTGTGCCTGAGCTCCAAACACCCACATTTAAGTTTCTGTGTGTCTGTGGTATGTAGACTAAGTATCAGAGCTTTTGTTATTGCTGATGGAGCCTAGAAAGAAATTCAGCTTGGGGAATGATTCAGTTACCTAAACATAGACCTTTAGCACTAATTTGAGACTTCCAAAGATAACCAAGAAGGCTGCATACATCTGCATATATGACACAAGACGTCTAGGAACCCTGCACCACTCTGAAATGTCAGATACATGCTAGCTGAAATATTCTTACAACTAAAATGGCAATGGATAGAAATATGTGAGCAGTGAACGGAGCTGATTATTGATCATGATGTCATATAATTTCAATATGTGGAGGTATAGATACCTGCGTTAAGGCTTCTTAATTAAAAGTGGAATTTTATCTCCTATAGCAGATATATTACATGAGTTTGCAGAAACCAGGTTGATGGAGAAGGTCAAGGAGTATTCCATATTTATGGTTTTTATTTATAGGAAGAAAAATAAGAATAAATCCAGCACTTTGAATCTAACCAGTTTACCTAAAAAGAATGCTGACCAGAATTTGTGTAGCCATAGAAACAATGAGCTAACAGACAAAATTCAGTTCAGTTCACAAGATCAGCTACTAATGTCATGCTAGTTGGCCTACACAGCCTAACCTTCCAGTGCCTTTCCAGAGAATACGATTCTCCTGTAGATGCTATGCTATACTTTTCATCCCTGTGGGGATATTTCAGGTAACCTAGAGTATTTCAAAAACCAGCAGCTGTCTTCCATGTTTAGGTAACTGAATGAAGCCCTTAATGTTCTAGCTGTGAGGAAAAATAAGTAATATTGATGTCTGAGTTTCTTGAGAAATGATGCTAGAAGTAGCAGAAAATAAAAGGTAGAATGCAACAATAAGCATAAGCATATACTCATCTAGACTCTTATGAGAAAGTTTTATAAAAACAATTAAAACAAATAATGCACAGAAGATGAGAGTAATTACCAGAAGAAATATGCCTGATGAAAAGACAAAGTGTAAAATTCAACAAGTTGATTAGTTAATCATTAGTAAGTGCAATCCCAATTATGCCTTATAAGATATATATTGGAACATTTTTAAGGAAATAAAGAAAAAAAATCCATAAATGAACACTTGGAATGAGAATAATACTTTGATGTAGAGTTAATTTAATCCCTTTGTATTTCTATAACATAAACATCCAAATCTGAGCTAACAACTTCTATCATACTTTACTGTCAATGGAGAAAAATAGACACTTTCACAGAGCCAGTAAGCCAGCCTTGTTTAGACATCTGCATTAAGATGAGATGAATCTTGCTTTAGAACTGTTTCTCTCCACTGTGTAAACCGACAACTTTCCCCTTCTTACTTTCATGGAGAAAAGCAGGTCTCAGACAATGCTGTCATTTGATATCCTTCATCGCATAGAGCTTCCATTTATACGGTCCTGTAAAAACCATCTCTGTATATGTAGGAAAGAGTCATTGAAAGACTCATGGCTGTAAGTTTAATTGACATGAGCATCCTGAGCATTCCCAGACACATGTCTTTATCCTGTTAGATGCGGCTACATCAATGACAATATATGTAAGAACCTGAGTGAGCGTCAGCCCAATGAACGTCAAACTGAGTAAAGCATAAATAATAACAATAGGAAGAATAGGATGTTCACTTTGGCTTTCTAATAAAGAAAAGTTGCTGACTGGTGAAGTCAAGAAAGGGAGAAGTGAGGTCTACTTCAGATCCTTGCAACTTTTCTCTATTATCATATTGGACTAGTGTAAAAACAATCACTGTCATTACTCTTTAATAAAGAGAGAGACAATGTGTGTCTCAAAAGAAACATGCACGTAGAAGAAAGGCAGGGACCCAGAAAAGTATTACTTGTACCTTCATTTGGGCATTCGGACACTACAGTAATAAAATAGTAAAGACTGTTTAGCTGCTACATAGTAGGGAGGAAGGTAAAATTGTGCTTTACTGTTAGCTCACAGGGGTCAAAAAGGGGAGGAATGCATTCTGTTTCCAACTCCCTCACTGCCTAGGTATGTTATTAGCAGTCTGTGGTTTGATTAACATAAACAGGTTCATAAGAATTTGACCCTTAGACTCATTATCCTTTAAAACCTATTCTGAGACTGACCTAACATTTAAATACTCTGATATCTTAACAAGAAAAGTATTGTAAAAATGAAAAATATGGTTAGTGTTTTCCTTTGGTTTTTTTTTTTTTTTTACTGGAGATATGATGGTCAACAGAAGAAGCTATAAAGAAGAAAAGACTACATAGTCTGGAAGCTAAATGAAAAGACATTGCAGTTTTCAATGATAGCAAAAAAATCAATGGTAGTATACTAGCTATCTTTACATTGGTTTGTGTAGTTGGGCAAGATTTCTAGAAAAGAAAATTAATTTGAACTGAAGCTAGACAAATCACGTATGTAGCTTAAAAATCTATAAGAGAAAAAACCCAGCAAATAAAAAAATGCAACAATGCTGAATCAGTCTCTTCTTTCTCCTGATCACTTTTTAAAAAATTATCATTTAGTGGTATTATTTATTTGAAAATATACCTGTCTTGTTCTGCTGGAGGAATTTCTTGGGTTATAAAAGGCAAAATATGAGGTGAGTTACACAGATAAAGCCAGAAGATTAAATTTGCCTAATAAAAATATATAGTCATATCTTATTTTGTTGTAGTGCTGCACACAAAAAGTACAATTGCCATTTCAAAATTACACACTTTTTTTCTTCGACATTTTTCCTTAAGACAAATTACTCCAAATAAATGCTAGCACATGTTCAATGTCAAAAAGTGTCCAAATATTATTATATATTTTTTCCAGTAAGACGATAAAAGCTTTTAATCCATATGGTAAAGGGTGAACTGGTTACAGATCTGTAGCATCCCTCTTGAGCATTCATTTATTTAAACTGCAAGAAGCAAATGAAGCTGAACTTCCTTCCTCAATGTTGATTGTGTTTGCTGACCTCTGCTAGGGCCAGAAGTACTGCTGTGTGATGCTGTCACTTCCTTCACAGTTGTAACTTGGCACTGTGGCTATTCTTCAGCAGGGATCCTTTGATTTGGTGGAAGATCAGAAGGCATTGCCTGCACCTAGAATATTTATAAACTAACATATGTTACTGTGATTCTGGATCTTGACTTTCCTGAGTGATAGAATGAAAAATAACAGGGCTTATACATGCCTAAATATACATTTATTTATTTATTTATTTATTTATTTAAAAATCCTGCTATATTAAGTCTATCCTTTGATTCATTTCTCCTTTTTTTTTTTCAAAATCTTATTTATACTGGATTTAAATACTGCATTTAAATATTACAACACATGTAATGGAGTATTTATTTATGGCAATCCTAACCACTTCATATGCAATAAAATTTACAATTCCTATATGAAAGTGGTGTTTTGGTTCATTACGGTTTGCTTACCTTACTTTCAAACAGCATTTTGCTTTTGTTGCAAAAGAAATTAGTGTTAAGGATCCAAGTATAACTCTACTGTTGGTCAGGTTCCTTGAAATATATTTGTATTCTATTTATAGGTATCTGTTTCTAAACAGTGATTATTGGGATAAAAAGTTGATTTGCTTTTAGTCTTTTTGCTAGTATTCATCACTGATCTATTTTTTTTATTTAGTAGCAATCTGAAAGCACAATTCAGAACAAGAATTGAGGTGTTTGCACTGTGAAATGTTTGCTTAACTTTGCAAGCATTTTGTTTGTTCTCAGTGCTATGAATACTTCTCAGTAAGTATGAGTATTACTTAAAACTTAAATTATTCTCAACCAAATAGATTCCTATGTAAAGAAATACAACTAAGCTTCATAGGGTTATTTTATAGGCCTCAGCAAGGTAGGGTCTTTAGAGTATATGAAACAGCCATATTGATGTTTTCAGATGGTAAAAGGTAGGCATGATGGACATAAGAAAACACAACAGAAAGGACTGCCTGGTTTGAGTGCACCAAACCCAAAGTTATTAATTTGATATCCTAGGATTCTGAAAGAGTCTTAATTGAAAGGGTTTTTTTGCCACTACAGAAACATTATAAACCTTCCATCATCTAAGTCCAGAGAATGTCCAGAGAGAATATTGACAATCAACAGCCTCAAAACAGTTCAGGTACAAATTTTTACATGGAGCTGAAAACAGCTCTCGTACTTCAAGAAGCTGCCATTCCTTTCTCTGGGTCCAGTTTAGGTTTGATCAGATGAGCTTTCACTTCAAGAGGGCAAACAGCTGGCAGAATTCCCCAGAGGAAGAAACAAACAAAAAACCCCGCAAATCCAGAACAAACACCCTCAAGTATTATATGATATCAGAGTTTAAATCCACAGCAGAAAAATAAGATAACAACATGATATCCAACAAAGACTCAGCCATTTGCTGAACTCCTGTAGTTGACTTTATTGAAGCTGAGTCTTATTTCAGATTAATGTAGACCCAGACTTTCTGTTGTTCATGAAGACAGTGTTTGATTTAATCTACACTTAGTGTTGGCTCATAGTTGAATTTAGGCTATTAATAAACTGATAAGCTCAAGATACTTTTGAACTTTAATGTCTAACTCAGGAACTGTGAGGTACACCAAAACCTCTCCCGTGCTTATTTTTAGTGTGTTCCTATTTCAGCAATTCATATATTCATATTCATATATAAAACATAATTAAACATATGAATATATAATGCATATGTTCATATTCATATATTGCTCATCATATATATTGCACAACCTGAACAAAGCATAAATGGCACAGGGAAAAATTCAACCACCATTGTTGAAGACAAACATGGCATGGTAAATCAGCCAATAGGTTTGATATTACTGCATGCGATGCTTGAAGAACAGCATTTAAATTATTGTCTCAGTCGTCTTCTGTTTTCACTAATGTTCTTATGGAATAAATCCATTGACTACAGTGATTCTAAACTTTTAAAATGGTGTAAATCAAAACCAGATTTGACTCTTAAAATATTTACTGCAATTTTTTTTTTTTTGTTACTTTAATGTAGTTCTATCCTTTGCAGTCCGCTAAGACACGAAACACATAGGAAAGGACATTTTTACTTGTCTATCACATTTCAGAATGTAATTTTAAATATACAAACAAATTAAACAGTTATACTTAGATTCTGAGCTGGCATTTAGTAAGAGCATGGTATTCAGAATTGTCTTTCTTTTTGTTGTTCTGCTTTTGTTTGTCTCGTATTTGCTCAATGAATTTAAAATACAACCCTTGCTATAATCATTGTATATCATAATATAAAATATCTTCTGCAACACTCTAAATAGGATAAGCATTACTTTTCTTAGCAATGGGTGTTTGCATCTGTGAAAGTCAGCATAGGGGCAAAATTGCAAGACTAAATCTTCCATAGTATTTTTTTCTTTTGTGTCAGAAAATGCAAGAAATTGCAATTACTTGTCAGATGAGATTTCATTATGACAATATGATAGTAGGGAACAGTATATCACTGTAATGTTGTCTTATTAACAATTCCCTCATTGAAAGGTTGCTAATGAGTCCAGAAAAAAAAATTAATAAATTATGTATGAGTCTATATGCTTTTAATTTTACATCAATTCATGTTGGCTGAAATATTACAGTAACCAATAAGGTAACCACCTACCTATTTTCACTTTTGCTTTGAAAAATGAAGGCTTGTTCAAAATATATACTATACTTTAAATTGCAGAACTGCTTTTTCCACAGCATTACTGTTTCTGAATCCAAACTGCCAAAGGTCAGCTCTTCCTATGAGCCTCTTTGAGATGTCTGGGGTTTTTTTTCTCATTTATAAACAGAAAAGGGTGTGGAAGAATGCGTTTCTATTCAAATGAATCTACTTCTACATAATAAAACAAATGCTGCAATGTGATTCCATTCATGCAAACAGCTCAGGAAAGCAACTGCAAGTGTTTTCCTACTTCGCGGCTATGCTTTATTGCTGAAATAAAACACTTCAGGGAGGTATTAAATATGTATGCTATTCTTGTTTTCTAATTTTAGTGTGAGAATTACCCTCAGAACTGTGTTTATACAGTATGCAGAATGTAGCAGATCTGTGGCAAAGTTAAGAAACCCGTGAGGAGGTATCAAAGTTTATGCATCTTACTTCAAATTAAATCTCTGTATCAGCAGGGTGTTTTCCTCTTATCTTTTATAGAGGCAAGGAGGTAGGTTGAGAAAAGTATTAGGTGCCTTGTGCTTTGCTGTCATTTTTATCCGTTACTTTCTAAAACTAAAGACACCCATTAAAACTGTTCATGATATGCTCTAAAATGTTATTTGCTATCATTTGGTTTTACAGTTCTGTGAGGTATTTTGCTTTTTCTAGGAGTCCTGACTTGGAATAATTTTAAGTATCTGCATCAACAAAAAAAAACATGCCTTACATAGCCTCCTTCTGTGAGTTTTTAAGGTTTGATTTTAGAACTAGAAGGATCAATCTTGAAGTCTAATTTTGCAAAAACTTTATGTTTCACTACGACAATATTTTTTCTGGGGTTAACATACAATAGTCATTGCCCAAATTCCTTTTACAAATGTTGTATTGACTATTTATTTCTTTATTTGAAATTGAGAATTAAAAGTAACGTAATCTTAAAAAAAATCTAAAAATGGCATTTAATTAATGATTTTATTCAGGGAGGCATACAAGTACCTGCTTCAAACTCATTACTTAATTTAAGTCCTATCAAAGTCAGTGGGAGGTAAGCACCTCCTTAAAGTTAAACAGGTATTAATATGCCTAGAAAAAATATCTAGTAATACATATTTGGAAATATGTACATGGAAAGTTGTCCAGCAGAAAAGGACCTGGGGGTACTGGTTGACAGCCATCTGAATATAAGCCAGCAGTGTACCCAGGTGGCCAAGAGGGCAATAGCAGCCTGGCTTGTATCAGAAACAGTGTGGCCAGCAGGGCTAGGCATGTGATTTTCCCCCTGTACTTGGAATCAGTGAGGCTGCACCTTGAATGCTGTGTTCAGTTTTGGGCCCCTCACAACAAGACAGACATTGAGGTGCTGGAGCATATCCAAAGGCCAAGAAAGAGGCTGAGGGAACTGGAGTTGTTTAACCTGGAGGAAAAGGAGTCTGAGGGGAGACCTTATCACTCTCTACAACTACCTGAAAAAAGGTCGTAGCAAGGTTGGCATCAGTCTCTTTGCCCAAGTAACAAGAAAAGAGGAAGTGGTTTCAAGCTGTGCCAGGGGAGATTCAGGCTGGATATTAGGAAAAATTTCTTCACTGAAAGGGTTGTCAAGCATTGGAACAGGCTGCCCAAAGAAGGGTTTGACTCCCCATACCTGAAGATGTTTGAGAGACATGTAGCTGTGGTTCTCTAGGCACATGGTTTAGTCATGGACTTGACAGTGTTAGGTTAACAGTTGGACTCCATGATCTTAAAGGTCTTTTCCAACCTAAATGATTTTATGATTCTGTATTTGGAGGAATACAACATTGATTTGCGCATCTGATGACACTGCATGACTGTTTTTCTGGTTTTGGCTGGGGTAGAGTACATTTTCTTCATAGTAGCTACTATGGGGCTGTCGTTTGGATTTGTGCTGGAAACTATTAATAATACAGGAATGTTTTAATTACTGCTGAGCAGTGCTTACACAGAGTCAAGGCCTTTTCTGCTTCTCATACTATCCCACCAGTGAGTAGGCTGGGGGTGTACAAGAAGTTGCAAGGGGTCACAGCCAGGACAGCTGATCCCAGCTGACCAAAGGGATAGTCCAGACCTTATGATGTCATGCTCAGTATATAGAGCTGGAGGAAGAAGAAAGGGGGGATGTCGGAGTTTGTCTTCCCAAGTAACCATTACATGTTATGGAGCCCTGCATTCCTGAGAATGGCTGAATGCCTGCCTGCCATGGGGAGTAGTGAATTAGTTCCTTCTTTCGTTTTGCTTGCATGCATGGCTTTTGCCTTACCTATTAAGCTGTCTTTATCTCAACCTACGCATTTTCTCACCTTTACCCTTCTGATTCTTTCCCCCATTCCACCCGGTGGGAGTGAGCGTGAGGCTGTGTGGTGCTTGGTTGCTGGCTGGGGTTAAACCATGACAACCGTGTCCAGTTGAGGGTCAATGAACTCCTTGAAACACAAACCCAATAGCTTATTAAGGACACTTAACTAGATTGTAGGATAGTAATGATCAAGTTTTTGTTTCTAGTCATGGATAACCATGAGTAAATAGAGATTTTGTTACTCAGTTAAGTGCTCTGAATCATCAAGGGGTTTGTGATAATACAAGAGATACCTGCATGAATCACAGAGTGAATCTGAGTGTCTCGTTTGGGCTGAAGTTTCTACTAACATCTGTGTACATAAAAGCTAAATGATGAAATACCTAATGATCTTCTCTCTTGAAGGCTTGATCTAAATTCCATTAAAATTATTGGAAAACTTCCCACTGACTTCAGCCACCACAGGATTTTGCTTTTACAGCTTTCACTCAGGCAATTCTCCCAGGGGACTCAGTGCGAGTTGTAAATGACCAAAGTTTAGATAAAAAGAAAGTTACTTGGGCAATAGACTTATCAGAGTAACTGAATGTATTTCCTATTTGTTACATTAACCTATAGCCTTTCATAAGGCAAGATTACACATAAAGGTCTTTTATCCAAACTGACAGCAAATCTATTTGAAGAAACAATTCTGTTCCATTATGTCTCTTCATGTTGTTGTGTACAACCATGTGAAGCTGGAGTATGTGAAATAGTCACAGTATGAAACAGCTTAATCAAATATGGCAGCATATTAAAACTGCATTAGTAATACAAATACAACATATTTTTAATGTATCTGCCATTATCAATCCACTGCTGGACACAGGAATCCCTGTGTGTTACATCTTCTGCAGTATCTGGTTAGTGTGTACCCCTGCTGTTCTTGATTATCTACCAGGTTCTGTCTCTCTGCAGTTTTGTTTAGTGTCTTCTGCTGGGATTCCCAGGCTTTGGCAACCATTCCAGAACTGTCTTTATCAATCTGTTATCTTTTGTTTTGGTTACATGCTTCTACGTTGCCGTTTCTGCTCTGGATCTTCTCATATGTTATTTCACATTACTGTCCAGTCCTTTGATTTTGCTCCTTAAATATCAAAATATTTCTTATTAATAATTTATTTCATTCTTTGTGAAACAACTTATATTTTAATTTATTTCAGTTGTGGGAATAACGCAACGAGATTGGGTATTATTATCTAGGAAATAATTGTATCAGTTTTATAAACTTTCTTCCACATGGGTAAATGCACTGTTGTGCATACAGTCAACACAAGACTATGCACTATTTGGATCCCACTTACACTTTCAAAAAGATGTTTAGTAAGTATCTTACACTTTTAACCAGAAGAATGAGATCTGCATTCAAATCCCTGTCAGGCGGAAGAGGATACGTTTTCCAAATCCTGGGTGAATGTTCGAGTTATAGTGCTAATGGCTAGCATGATGTAACATGTTCATTTTGGTTTAATTTGTTTTGTCTTTTGTGTCTGTTCTTTTTGCTTGTTTTGGGATTCAGGTGTATTCCATGAACGCTATTTGCATTTGAACACTAGAACTGGTTGAAAAAAGCAATTGCTTCAATGAAAAATGTCACTAATATTTCACAAATGTGAACATTTTTGCTGAATGACTGAAAACACTTCTTTTTCTCTATAGAAAAGTCAAATAATCTGGTTTCATAA
Source organism: Egretta garzetta (assembly GCF_000687185.1). Lineage (NCBI taxonomy): Eukaryota > Metazoa > Chordata > Aves > Pelecaniformes > Ardeidae > Egretta > Egretta garzetta. The sequence continues at coordinate 208,756 of NW_009259036.1, read as the reverse complement.
CAAATAATTGGAAGAGTGGAACTGACAGTTTGGGACTGGCAGTGCTCTACAAATCTTCCCTTTTCCATATTAATGATTTCAATCTGGCCTAGAGCTGTGTTAAGTCAAAGTTCTTATTGTATAAGGACTATTCAGTGGTAGATACATTCTAAGCCAAAACAAAGTGGTGGTAAATAGCTCTTTTTCAAACTGGCAACCTGTCACAAGTGGGGTCTCCAAGGGATTGATACTGAGCCAAACTTTATTCAATACCTTCCTAAGCGATCTGGATGATGGGATCAAGTGTAGCCTGATGAAATTTGCAGATGACACCAAATTGAGTGCGGAAGTAAACACTCTGAAATGGAGAGCCACCCTGCAGGAAGACCTGGATAGGCTGGAAGAGTGGGCTAACAAGAACCTTATGAAGTTCAGTATGGACAAATGTAAGGTCTTGCACCTGGGAAAACATAATCCAGGAGTGCAGCACAGACTGGGATCCACCTGGCTGGAATGCAGCTTTGTGGAAAGGGACCTAGGGGTCCTGGTGGACAGGAAGCTGAGTGAGCACTGTGCTGCTGCAGCCAAGAAGGCCAATAGGATGCTGGGTTGCCTCAAAAAGGGCATCACCAGCGGAGATAAAGAAGTCATTAATCCCACTCTATTTGGCACTTGTCAGGCCACACCTGGAATACTGTGTACAGTTCTGGTCCCTGCTATACAAAAAAGATGTGGACAGGCTGGAGAGGGCCCAGAGAAGGGCCACCAAGATGATCAAAGGACTGGGAAGCCTGCCATATGAGGATAGTCTGAGAGAACTGGGTTTGTTCAGCCTTGAGAAAAGGAGGATCAGAGGGGATCTCATCACCATGTACCAGTATTTAAAGGGTGGCTACAAAGAAGGTGGAGACTCTCTTTTCACAAGGAGTCACATGGAAAAGACAAGGTATAATGGGTACAAGTTAATCCTGAGAAGATTCCGACTGGACATGAGAGGAAAATTTTTCACAGTGAGAACAGCCAACCATTGGAATAATCTCCCCAGGGATGTGGTTGACTCCACTACACTGGATACTTTCAAGTCACAGCTAGATAGGGTGCTGGGCCATCTGTCTACACTGTGCTCTTGCCTAGAAAGGCTGGACCAGGTGATCCTTGAGGTCCCTTCCAACATGGTATGCTATGACTCTATGTAAATAAAATGCTCACAATAAACAAGAAAAAACATACTAATTGTTACTAGTTAGCATTATTGATAGGCAGGCTTAAACAGAAAAAATAAAGTTCATAAAGGGTGGATTTTATTCTCCACACCTTTGAGAAATATATAACCAAACAAAGCACAGCCATCAGCATAGTTTGTTTAGCACTAGTTACATACCCATTATAGAAAAGGCATTTGATCTTTTAAAATAAATAATGCTTAGTTTTATGAGATTAAATGGAGTAGAAGACTGGTTGCAGATATGTCCCTACATAACAATGTTGTTAAAAGGGAGCAAAGACTTCTTTTTTATGCTATTTTTTAAATGTACATAGAATTTATAAATCATATGGATATAAAACCTATAAAGTATATATGAATATATATACATATTGCATGTGTTTTAAATATATTTATATATTATATATATATTTACATATATATATATATATGCATGAACATATGTGTGCATGATTCCAATAGTTAGAACAGTTACTAGGATTCTGGTTTTAGCCTGAAACTTGCAAAAATAGTTTATTAGTTTGTAAATAGGTTTCTTGGCATGTAGGTATCAGGGAGACACATAAGAAAGATCCCCAATTTTGAGAAATTCTAAAATATGTAAATTATTGATAGATGAGTAGAAAACTGAACCCAGTAGGTATAGATAAGTTCCACTTCTAATCTGGAAGAATATGTATGTACACAAATATTTTCTTTTAGGAATCAAACAAATGTAAAGCCTTATTCTTCCTTTCTCAAAAGGACTTGAACTTTTGGAGGTGTGAGATACCCGCTTAAGGAATTAAACCTGGGACAGTAGCTAAGATATTAATATCTTTTGAATTATGTGCAGGAATGACAAAAGAAAGAGAGTGATCTAGTAAGGTCCTTCTCATAAACAGATCAATCACCTTTATTTTCAATGAGAGAAGAGGTCCCCAAGCATCTCAGAAGTTGAAGTGCTACTATAGCAGCACTCATGTAATTTCTAGTGATTTTTTCCCTTTACCTGTATTTTTTTGATTACTAACTTTTAAAATCTATGGCTTCATTTTTTTGAAACTACTTGGAGTTTACAGCTGAGGTCGTCCCTCAACTTGTGTAGGTTACAGGCATTAGAAGACATCAAGTCTGATTTATCTGCTTCTGTTCAGGAGTTGTACTTTAAGATGTATCCCTCTACTTTTGTAGGTAAATGCAAATTTTTCAGGAGCTAATGTAACCTTCTTAATAGGTCAGCTTGACCAATGTCTCACTGAGAAGTTTTAGTTCCTTAATTCAAAACCTATCTCACACAGCTACTTTAAATATATAGTGATAAGGTTCATGTCTGCATTCAAGTCTGGCCATCTCTTTACCAGAAATACACCGATGAATTGAAAAGAAGCAACAGAAGTGGTCAGGGAATTAAGCTCATTTGATTTAAGATAAGCAGAGATTAAAAAAATGTAAGTATTCACAGGTTTGCTAAGAGACAGCAAAAGAGGCTCCATTATAATCCCCCAGCTATCGCTCAAAGATGTACATACCAAAGACAGAAATGGAATGGACCACAGAAAAATGTATATGTAGTAGGAAAACAGTACAATGAAATTAAAACAGTCAAAGTTGCTGTGAAGATAAAAAATTTACACCCTGAGATCAGATGTATTAAACAATAATTGTGGTGGGAAAAAGCTAGATCAGTGGAATTATTTAAGTCAAACTGGACAAAGCATAAACACAAGCGATAACTCTGTGCAAACAAGAAAGGCAGAAAAAAAATAATTATTTTAAAAGGGAGCATTTCTAATATCTTGATTTCATGACATAGATACTAGAGATGGAGGAAAAATGAAGCCAAACCCGAGTGTATGTTAAAGCAGAATCAAGTAAGGAATATAGGGTGCCTGGATTGTTTTGAGATTACAAATAAGAGGACAAGATTGTTCATGTCATGGAGTTCAATAAACAAAAAATCCCCATTGATTGGAATTTAGTCACCTATAACCCTCCTTAGTTCCACACAACATCTTAGTCTGCCTACTTTCTAGGACTGCTTTACCCTGAATTCATTACTTACTGTTCTTCTTAGCCTGAATGTTCACTTGCCAATGACAGTTAATTTGTCATGCCTGCTCAGAAGTGCCTGTTTTGAGGGAACAGGTACTTCTCCTCAGCCTGGATCTCAGATGTGACTCATAGGCATGATCCGAATCCACTGAGAAACCCCAAAACATAAATGTGTTTTGCCACTGTCAAGTTTGTTTATGAATATCATGTCTCATTTGGTAGGTCTGATGTAGTTTAAGCATGAAGTAAGAATTTGTAAGCTTGTTTTTTTGACCCTGTCAGATGGAAAGTGTTTGAACTGGCATCTCCTAGGACGCTGCTGTGACAACCGATCTGTGGAGTAGAAGAAATATAAACTAATCTTATACAACAGTTAGGGCTCACATGTAGGGATGGGACTATCTGTCGAGAGATTACAAAAACCATGGTAGGCTTAGATGCTATTTTCAACTTCTGTTTTGTTTTGTCTCTTTCTGTTAGAAAGAAAATTCCCTACTTGATTAAATTTTATCCTCTGAAAGTAAAAAGAAAAACTGAGTCAGGTAGGTGTGCACAGTGTGTATGCCTAGCATTTCTTACCATTTCTTATGCAGAAATTAAAATCTGCATCTTCACTGCCTCTGCAGGGAATTTGATCACTCCTCTTCTTGCACGCACCTAACATTTTGCTATAATAGTCTTGAAATTGTGTACCTAAATTAGAAGGTTTGTGTTTGACCTACAGTGGTATTTCATTAATTGGGATAAGTAAACATGAACAAATATTGATTTAGTAAATATGTAAACATTTGCCTGAGCTGAAAGTACATGACATGTACTTTGACTTGTATTGACAGGTGTCAATAATCTATAAATAAAATTGGGAAAATGGCCACATCTGGCTGATATAACAGTATGTTACTGATAGAATACAACGTATGAAATTTGGTTATATTCAGTCAAAAAGCAGATAAATTCACATCTCTGAAATAGGGAAGAAGAGTTTTTCCTGTGCTAAAAAAACAATAAAGGTACCCTACAAATGAAAAGAGGATAATAAAAACTATGGAATAACTGATGTAGTAGAGAAAGATAATAGGAAAATATAAAATGAAAGTATCTTATTTGGCCTCAATCTTTTTGATGAACTTAGACAGAGGTCCAAGTTTGGGGATATTTTTTTTTTAATTAATTATTCTTTCCCGAAATCCATGAAAAAAAAATATATTTTTTTTTAGATCCTTTCATTAAATCTATTCACCTATTTGTAATATTATCCTTATCCTTCTTAATCAGTAAAGGTTATGATAACAATTGGCTTAGTTGTGATAACATATTGCCTTCAATAGGTAAGGAAAATACCAGAACCGTGTAAGTGTTTAAAGGGAAGATACATTCTATTTAGCAGACATTTGGAAATAGCCATATGTGTATACAGAAGAGTCTAGTCTTCTTATGGCTGGGAGATAACGAAATCCCTTGGTCTGTTTAAGAACTGTCTTGGGCAGAGAATTAGCTCATTCTATTTAGCATCTGACGTATTTTACATCTTTTCCCCAAGTTCAAGGACTGTAGGCCTGGAATCCATAGGAACACTTGGTTGCATGTTGAATGACAACACTTCCCTACTATATTTTTTACTCCTGAAGTATTTTGAATGCACTGGATACAGTCTTAGGTTTTCTGTAACTTCTTGCAGCAAAGTAAACAGCTTCCTTACCAGCACCACTTTTATTTCCTGTTTTGCAATGGAGAAGCTTAAACTAAGCAAGAAAATAAATTAATAGAAAAATTATTTGATTCTGGCCAATCTAACCTCTGTAGCTTACTGCTGTGTATCAGTATGACCATTCCTTCAGCCTTGCTAAACAGAGCAACTGCATGGGCTGTTGCTGATTTATCAAGCTTTAATCATCTCTAGTACCAGCAGTGACCTGGCTCATAAATTCATCTGCTCCTTCCAAGCTGTGGGGTTTATAGCTCTCTGTATTGGGTTTATGTGGCAAGGTTTTGGTAGCAAGGGGGTGGGCTACAAGGGCAGCTTCTGTGAGAAGACACAAGAAACTGCTGCCATGTCAGACAGGTGGACCTACTGCTGGCCAAAGCTGAGACAGTCAGTGATGTTGATAGCAACTCTGTGATAACGTATTTAAGAAACGATAAAAAACACTCCACAACAGCAGGTGGGAGAGAAGAATAAGAAAACGTGAGAGAACGAGCCCTGCAGACACCAAGGTCAGTGAAGAAGGAAGGGCAGGAGGTGCTCCTGGTGCTGGAATAGAGCATGCCTGTGTAGGAGACCATGGTGAAGCAGGTTGTACCCTGTTGTGGTTTAAGCCAGGCTGGCAACTAAGCACCACACAGCTGCTTGCTCAGTCCCCCCACAGTGGGATGGGTGAGAAAATCAGAAGAGTAAAAGAGAAAACTCGTGGGTTGACATAAAGACAGTTTAACATGGAAAGCAAAAGCCATGCACGCAAGCAAAGCAAAGCAAGGAATTCATTGACCACTTCCCATGGGCAGGCAGGTGTTCAGCCATCTCCAGCAAAGCAGGGCTCCATCATGCATAACGGTTACTTGGAAAGACAAATGCCATCACTCTGAATGTCCCCCTGCTTCCTTCTTCTTCCTCCAGCTTATATACTGAGTATGATGTCATATGGTATGGAATACTCCTTTAGTCATTTGGGGTCAGCTGTCCTGGCTGTGTCCCCTTCCAGCTTCTTGTGTACCTGGAAGAGCATGGGAAGCTGAAAGTCCTTTGAGAAGTCTAAGCACTACCCAGCAACAACTAAAACATCAGTGTGTTATCAACATTCTTCTAGTACTAAATCCAAAACATAGCACCTTACCAGCTACTAGGAAGAAAATTAACTCTATCCCAGCCAATGGAGGATCATGGTGAAGTAGATACCTACACTGCAGTCTGAGGACAACCCCATGCCAGACCAGTTGGATGTGCCCTGTAGGAAGCTGAAGCCCATGAAGAGCCCACACTGGAGAAGGCTCCTGTCAGAAACTGCATCCTGTGGAGAGCAGCTCACACTGGAGCAGATTTTCTGTTAGGACCTGTGACCCCATGGGGGACCCATGCTGGAGTAGTCTGTTCCTGAAGGACTGTATCCCATGTGTAGGACCCCATGCTGGAGCAGGGGAAAAGCATGAGGAAGAAGGAGCAGCAGAGACAAAGCGTTATGAACTGACCACAGCCCCCAATCACCCTCTCTCTATGTTTCTGAGGGGGGAGGAGCTAGAAGAACTGAGAGTGAATCTGAGCCTGGAAGAAGGGAGGGGTGGGAGGGAAGATGGTTTTAGATTTGTTCTCATTCATCATTATTCTGTTTAACAGTCAATAAATTAAAATAATTTTCCCAAGTAGTGTCTGTTTTACACATGACAGTAATTGGTAAATAATCTGCCTGTCCTTATCTCTACCCATGAGCTTTTTTGTCATATTTTCTCCCCCTGTCCTGTTGATAGAGGGAGTGACAGAGCAGCTTGG
>NW_009259036.1:193378-201992 GCF_000687185.1 Egretta garzetta | reverse complement strand
GCAGTCAGGAAAACTGCTAGTAATGACTTAACTAGGGTCAAACGTGTCCACCATGTGTTTACCTTAGTCAAACACATACACAGATGATATTCTAGTCAAAGCATAACAATGTCTCACTTCATAGAATCTAATCCCAAACTATGGGATACAGAATACAGAAACTGTGTAGGTTTAGGCATTAAATCTTAAGTACAGGTATAAATGGTTTTGCTGGGGTTTTTTGTTTCCTCTCTCCCTCCCAGTTCTATTATTGGTGCTCTCTGTATGGCTTACAAGAACACAGCAGATCAATATCTGTTTCTGAGCCTGGTGACAGCAGAGTTTTGGGGGTTTTGATCATGAGTTGGTCTACATGACACTTGGCCTGCTGGTGACAAATGGGGTACGTCTGTCTCAAAGGGGGAAAAGGACCTTTGCACAGGAGTTAGCAGGGCTCATTGAAAGAGCTTTAAACTAGATTTGAAGGGGGAAAGGGATAAAACCAGGCTCACTAGAGATAAGCCTGGGGGCAGCATGCCAAAGTTTGAGGGACAGTGTTCTAGCAAGGTCCTTCGGTCTGCTGTCAGAGTGGAGGTAGGGGACAGAGATCCATGTGGCAGCAAAGTTGCAAGGGTTGTGGATTTGTTAGAAACCACAGAAGCATCTGAGAATGGTCATGTAGAATTAGGGTTTCTCCCCTCAGAAAGGTGGCAGGATCAATAAACCAACCAAAGTGCATCTACACCAAAGCATGCAGCATGGGCAACAAAGAGCAGGAGCTGGAAGCCATTGTGCAGCAGGAAAACTATGATATAGTTGCCATCACAGAGACATGGTGGGATGACTTGCACAACTGGAGTGCTGCAATGGATGGCTATAAACTCTTCAGACGGGATAGGCAAGAAAGGAGAGGTGGTGGGGTAGCCCTGTACCTTAGGGAGAGTTTTGACTGTCTAGAGCTTAACTATGGGGATGATAGAGTTGAGTGTTTATGGGTAAGAATCAGGGGGAAGACCAACAAGGCAGATATCATGGTGGGAGTGTGCTATAGACCACCCATCTTCAGGATGAAGAGCCAGCTGAATTATCCTAGGGCAGCTGGCAGAAGTCTCACAATTGCTAGCCCTTGTTCTTTCAGGGGACTTCAACTTAACAGATGTCTGCTGGAAATACAATACAGCTGAGAGAAAACAGGCTAGGAGGTTCCTGGAGTGTGAGAAAGAGAACTTCCTGACAGAGCTGATGAGTAAGCCAACTAGGGAAGGCACCCCACTGGACCTGTTGTTTGTGAACAGAAAAGGAATTTTGAGTGATGTGGTGGTTGGAGGCCATCTTGGGCACAGATCACAAAATTATTGATAGAGTTTTTGATTCTTGGAGAAGTAAGGAGCGGGATCAGCAGAACTGCCACCTGGGACTTCCAACTGGAGGCCAGACTTTGGTCTGTTTAGCAGACTGGTTGACAGAGTCCCTTGGGAGGCAGTCCTGAAGGACAAAGGAGTCCAGGAAGGCTGCATATTCTTCAAGAAGATGCAGGAGCAGGCCATCCCCATACGCCAAAAGACAAGCCAGTGAGGAAGAAGACTGGCCTGGCTGAACAGGGACCTTTGGATGGAGCTCAGGAAAAAAAGGAGAGTTCGTGACCTTTGGAAGAAGGGGCAGGCATCTCAGGAGGACTACAAGAATAGCTGAGGTTATGCAGGGAGAAAATTAAAAGTGCCAAAGCCCAATTAGAACTTAATCTGGCTACTGCCATAAAAGATGGTAAAAGATGTTTCTATAAATGTATTTGCAACAAAAGGAGAGCTAAAGAGAATTTCAATCCTTTGTTGGTTGCAGGGAAAAACAGTGATAAACAGTGAGGAAAAGGCTGAGATACTTAATGCCTCCTTTGCCTCAGTCTTTAACAGTAAGACCAATTGTTCTTGGGGTACCCAGGCCCCTGAGCTGGAAGCCTCCGTAATCCAAGAGGAAATGGTTAGTGACCTGATACACCACTTAGACGCACACAAGTCTATGGGGCCAGATGGGATCCACGCACAGATACTGAGGGAGCTAGCAGAGGTGCTCACCAAAACACTTTCAATCTTTTACAGCAGTCCTGCCTAACCAAGGAGGTCCCAGTTTACTGGAGGTTAGCAAATGTGGTGCCCATCTACAAGAATGTGTAGAAGGAGGATCTGTGGAACTACAGGCCAGTCAGCCTGACCTTGGTCCTGTGGGAGGGAATGGAGATCATCTTGAGTGGCATCACTCAGCGCATTCAGGAGAATAAGGTGATCAGGCTCAGTCAGCATGGGTTTATGAAAGACAGGTTCTGATTTACGAACCTGATCTCCTATGACAAGGTCATCTGCTTAGTGGATGAGGGAAAGGCTGTGGTTGTTATCAAAATGGACTTTAGTAAAGCCTTTGACACCATTTCCTACAGGATTCTCCTGGAGAAACTGGCTGCTCATGGCTTTGATGGGCATACTCTTTGCTGGGTAAAAGACTGGCTGGATGGCTGGTCCCAAAGATTGGTGGTGAATGGAGTTAAATCCAGTTGGTACCTGGTCACAAGTGGTGTTCTTCAGGGTAACAGTACTAGGGCCAGTTCTGTTTCATATCTTTATCAATGATCTGGACAAGGGGATTGAGTTTGTCCTCGGAAAGTTTGCAGATGACACCAAGCTGGGTGGGAGTGTTGATCTGCTTGAAGGTGGGAAGGTTCTACAGAGGGACCTGGACAGGCTGGATCAATGGGCTAAGGCCAATTGTATGAGGTTCAACAAGGCCAAGTGCTGGGTCCTGCACCTGGGTCACAATAACCCCATGCAACGCCACAGGCTTGGGGAAGAGTGGTTGGACAGCTTCTTGGCAGAAAAGAACCTGGGGGTACTGGTTGACAGACAGCTGCATTTGAGCCAGCAGTGTGCCCAGGTGGCAAAGAAGGCCAACAGCATCCTGGCTTGTATCAGAAACAGTGTGGCCAGCAGGGCTAGGGACATGATTGTCCCCCTGTACTCAGCACCGGTGAGGCCGTGCCTTGAATGCTGTATTCAGTTTTGGGCCCCTCGGCAGAAAAGAACCTGGGGGTACTGGTTGACAGACAGCTGCATTTGAGCCAGCAGTGTGCCCAGGTGGCAAAGAAGGCCAACAGCATCCTGGCTTGTATCAGAAACAGTGTGGCCAGCAGGGCTAGGGACATGATTGTCCCCCTGTACTCAGCACCGGTGAGGCCGTGCCTTGAATGCTGTATTCAGTTTTGGGCCCCTCACTACAGGAAAGACATTAAAGTGCTGGAGCATGTCCAAAGAAAGGCAATGAGGCTGGGGAAGGGTCTAGAGCACAAGTCTTATGAGGAGCAGCTCAGGGAACTGGGGTTGTTTAACCTGGAGGAACAGAAGGCTGAGGGGAGACCTTATCGCTCTCTACAGCTACCTGAAACGAGGTTGTAGCGAGGTGGGTGTCAATCTCTTCTCCAAAGTAACAAGCGATAAGACAAAAGGTATGGGCTCAAGTTGCATCAGGGGAGGTTTAAACTGGATATTAGGAAAAATTTCTTCACCAAAAGGGTGGTCAAGAATTGGAACAGACTCCCAAGGAAGGGGTTTACTCCCCATGCCTGGAGGTGTTTAAGAGACGTGTAGCTGTGATGCTCTAGGCAGATAGTTTAGTGGTGGACTTGTCAGTGTTAGGTTAACAGTTGGACTTGATTATCTTAAATGTCTTTTCCAACCTAAATGATTCCATGATCCTATGATTCTGACAGAAGACAGCACGCAGAGTCAATGACTTACATTACCATAAATATGTTTACAGAGGGACTTGATTGAAAGCATGGGTGAAAAACTCTTCTGGTATGGCTTTTCTACATGAAGAAACTTTGTTGTAACTATTTCAAATGATTGTCAATGTCAGATCACTTGGAAATAAGTCCTTTCCAAGGACTAATTCTCATTCATTGACTCCTGAAGACCAGCCTGACCAGGAGTCCTTTGTCCTTTCCCTTAAAGAAAGAACTAACAATTTTTTATTATTGAAGTGAAGTCATAGTATGAAGTGGTACTAAACGAAAGAAAGAACTAACAATTTTTTATTATTGAAGTCATAGTATGAAGTGGTACTAAACATAGTACTAATCACAAATATTCCAAGTAGAAATTATGAAGGTGGAAAAAAATTTCACACTAATATATCTTTTTGGTTATTCTTTACTCTTTAACATATATTACAGCCCTGACTCTGTCGTTCACAGAACACCACTCCTCTGAACTGCAGCACGTCTTGTCCTTGAATTCTTCTTCATACATATGCCATACTAAGTAAAGTATAAGAAGCTTCTCAGTGAATTAATTTTTTGATGTGAGAATGACAGAAAAAAATTGAATTATGTAGTATTAATGGTGAATATTAATTGCTTACTTGAGAAATGAAAGGTTGAACAATACTTTTGAAAAATATTGCGTCATTTCAGCTTCCTACATCTATATTTAGACCCTTTTAATTTAGCACTCAGCACCTGGTTGCTACTGCTGCTTCATAAAGGCTGGTACAAAATCTGGGAGGTCATCCCAGTGACACAGTTTTGAGTGGCCCCAAGCTGCCGATTATTTTGTAGGCTCCTTTTAATTCTCTCCTGTTTTCAAGAAAGCCATGTGTGCCTGCAAATGATGTGTAATGTTTTTTATTTCTGGATGAATGCACTTAATTATCTCTAAAAATCATTTAATCAACAGATGTCTCCTCCTCCTTCCTTTGTACTAATCATTCTCTGCATTTACAAACCTTTTTTTTCTGAGTCCTTGTGTTCCCTTTCTTCTTATCTCTGAAGGATTTCTCCTCCGGGGCAAAGCTCTCTCAAACCCAAAAATCTGTAGCTGCTTAAAGCACAGCATAAAAGGTTTGCAAACATTCTCTGGTGCATGTTTGAATACATCCATGAGATCTGTCCAGACAGCTTAAAAAAGAAAAAAGGAAAAAAAAAAAGCAGTACATAATTTTAGTAATTGCTGTAGTGTGTTGTAACAACTAATGTTTCAAAATACCCTACAGTACTACAGTACTATTAGCACTACATTATGGGTATGAGATCAAAAACATTCAGGGTTCACAAATCAGGAAGTGCTCAAAGGAAAAGTTACCCTTGCAAGTTTAACGCCACAGTTAATAGAGGTTATATGTTCTGGTAAATCTTAATGACTACATAGGTAAAAATATTAGAATCATGTTTCAAAATGGAAAGAGAAATAGAAAGTATTGCCTTCGCAAAAATTACTGTTAATATTCTGGAATCAACTTCATACTTTTTATACAGTCATAACTTTTGAAGTGCTGATACTGCAATATTTTAATGTGTTGTTATTATATTACCTGTGAAATTAAGAGTATTAGTACTTAATAATGAAAAATAAGTGTATATTTTTATATAATGAGAAACAAAATATTGTCAGCTAAAAAAAGATTCTGCTTTTGTGCTTCAAAGAAGCAAGAGGCTCTGATGTGAGGTATTGGGTTGGGCTAAGATGGAGTTAATTTTCCCTGTAGCAGCCCTCATAGTGCTGTGCTTTGTATTGGTAGCTAGAAAGGTGTTGATAGTACACCAGTGTTTTAGTTACTGCTGAGCAGTGCTCACAGAACATCAAGGCTGTCTCTCCAACATTTCCCCCCTCAACAGTAGGCTAGGGGTGGGCAAGATCTTGGGAGGGAACATAGCCAGGATAGCTGACCTAAACTGACCAAGGGCTTATTCCATACCTTATGATATTGGCTCATTAATAAAAGCTAAGAGAAAGACAATGAAGGAAGGGCATTCATTATTTACATCATTTGTCTTCCAGAGCAACCTCTACGTGTACTGAAGCCCTGCTTCCAGGGAAGTGGCTGGACATAGCCTGTTAATGGGAAGGAGACAATAAAATCTTTGTTCTCCTTTTGCTTCCATGCATGGCCTTTGTTTTTGCTTGTATTAAACTGCCTTTATCTTGACCCATGAGGTTTTTTCCATCTCATTTTCTCTCTGCCTGTCCTGTTGAGGAGGGGAGTGATAGAGTGGCTTGGTGTCACCTTGTATGCAGCCAGGGTCAACCCACCACACATGACCACTTAGGTCATAAGAAATGCAGGAAACCAGTTACCTAGAATGGCTTAAAAGGATATAATTCACCAATCTGAGACAATTATTTTCATACTTTTGGCCAAATGTAAAGCTGAAATGATGATCAAGTCTGAAAGACAAAGCAATCACAGAGTTTCAAAATTACATTTCTTTCTAAAATCTGTTTATTTACAGAAATGCCCCATAAGCTTGTTGACATAGAATACAGTCTCTTAAAGAAATACAGAAATAATGTTACAGAAATAGCAGTCTGACACAAAATCCTAACAAGTTTTTTCAGTGTCACGACCAAGAAAATTGCTCTACACTTTCTTTAAAATAGTATTTAATTTATCTATTTCTATAAATTAATATAACAACCATATCTACTCATCTCAATGACAATCTCAGACAGCTTGTTATTATAATTTATGTAGACTTATTTCTCCTGGATCCTGTATCCCAGTATATATTACAGAAGAAAACACTTTTCCACACGTATTCATTTTAGTATTAGTACTGCTTATCACCGTATTATTTTTACCCATGGTGCCTTAAATATATTTGCCATAGATCAAGACTTCATTGGTACAAACACATAGTGAGACAATTGTCCTTTCTGTATAGAGCTGAGATTTTGCATACAGAGTAGGCAGATATAATGTTTGTTACAAGGTATTTACTTCATATGATAAAATACAAGTATAAATATCTCTATCTGAGTTAGTTTCCCATCACAGTCAATGAAGAGAAATAGGTACTCTTAAAGTGCAGACGTAATTTAGAAATCTAAACTAAGAAAAGACATTGTGGCATATGCATGGCTGTTTCTTTTCGTTAAGTACAAAAGGATTCCAGGGATACCAGCTCAGACAGAAACTTCTGCAGTGTAGACAGTGTAAGTTGCGTGAAATAAATCCAAGTCATGAAAAGAATGAAGCTATTCTTAAGGACATCGTGGATGTTTCTACAATCTAAAGGGCTAATGAGAGAAAGGAAAAAATAGCATCATTAGCATTACATGACTTAAATGTTTTAATATTTTATATCATGGTTATCTATACCATAATATACATAGTAAATTCAGACCTGGACTACACTATAATTTTGCCAGTACAGCCACTTTGGAGCAAAGTGTCTGAGCTGTTAAAACCAGATATTTTGCTGGTTTAACTAATATTACATGTGGAAATTGTGCAAATTTGGTAATGGAAAAAGTCCTTTTTAGCATACCATTTCTGTACACATGGGTTCTGCTGATAAAGCTACGGTTGTACTGCTATTATGGCAGTAGACAGGCCGTAGAATATTCAAACCTCTCAGGGAAACAACTGAGAATTCATTAAGAAAGTCTAATTTGCGTGGGCCCCAAGTTCCCTAAACATGGTTCCCCCATTACAAGTCAGTTTGAAAGATAGTCTAGTGTTACTTAACCTTAAATACAAATGTTATGCCTTAAGGAATAAAAGCTACTATCAAAGAATGGATGCAACATATTTATTGTGTATTGAAACATCAGTGTGACATGGTGATCTTCAAGACATAAAAAAAATAAATTTCAATTATTAACTTTTTGTCTGGTAATGCGCTTGGTTACAAAAATACTACCTGAGACAGAGTTAAAATTATTCTGTAGCAATAAGAGTACTGTACATTTCCCTCACTATTGAGACAGTGTACAAATGACATGTTACTATACAAGGTTTTTAGCCTTTTTTATAGATCCTAGAGACCCATCACACATATCAAATTCTATATGGGTTGTCTCCCATGTCTGGAGGTGTTTAAGAGATGTGTAGATGTGGACCTTATGTTTTAGTGGTAGACTTGGCAAGTGCTAGGTTAATGGTTGGACTCAATGACCGTAAAATTCCTTTCCAACCTAAATGATTCTATGATTCTAGATTATTAAGATAAGTTAGGAATGGCCACCTCCTCTAGCTGCCCCTGCCCAGAACCATCCTGCCTGGCCGGTGGACCTCAGCCTGGTGACCTGGGACCCAGGTTCTCTTCCCAGGCTGAAGGCCCTGGCTGCCGTTTTCCCCCCTGTGCACTAGTGATGCTGCTGCAGTACCAAGACTGAGCCTATATCCCAGACGCACACACACAGACACAGACACAGAAGAAGACATGCACATGACCATGGCTCTGGCTACACAGGTGGCCACAGAGTAGATGCTGCCCTCAGCAGCATCCACGTTCAGGGTTCACAGCAGACACAGGAACAGCCACATCCTCTCTTCTTCTTGGGCAGGCAGAGGCAGAAGGTCACTGGTGCAGCACACACACCACACTCTCCAGCTTCACAAGCACACACACATTCACAGATCCCTGAGCACCAGCATGGCTCCTCTGCCTACCCAGTACCCCTACCTAGAATCATAGAATCACTTTGGTTGGGAAAGACCCTTGAGATCATCGAGTCCAACCTTTAACCTAACCCTGCCATCCCACCACTAAACCATGTCCCTAAGCACCTCATCTATCCTTCATTTAAATACCTCCAGGGATGGGGACTCAACCACCTCCCTGGGCAGCCCATTCCAGAGCCTGAAA
>NW_009259036.1:149997-192754 GCF_000687185.1 Egretta garzetta | reverse complement strand
GACTGGCTGCCACCTGGATTTAACTCCATTCACCACAACTCTCTGGGCTTGGCCATCCAGCCAGTTTTTAACCCAGCGAAGAGTACATCCATCTAGGCCGTGAACTGCCAGCTTCTCCAGGAGAATGCTGTGGGAGACTGTGTTGAAGGCTTTGCTGAAGTCCAGGTAGACAACATCCACAGCCTTCCCCTCATCTACCAGGTGGGTCACCTGGTTGTAGAAGGAAATCAGGTTGGTTAGGCAAGACCTGGATCCCAGCCCCCCTTACCCGCCCCACAGGTCCTGACTCACAGTCTGGTCCAGCTTGGAGTTTGCCAGCAAATCTACATGCACACTCCACACACATCCCCTTTGGGGAAGGTACAGACACTCACCCTCAAGAGCTGGCACCCAACACATAGGCTGTGACCTATGGTCTTGCTCCAGTGCTGAGCCTCTCACTCATCCTAGTCCCCTTCAGTAGCTGTTTTTGAGGACACACACCATTCCTGCCCCAGTGGCTGGAGGTTAACGACCTCACTGTCTCCAGCAGTGGACACCACAGGTGTGAATCCAGCAGCTGGCACCCAGTTGCCGTGTGCCGGTCCCCCCAGTAACTGGCACTGAGTCCTTGTAGTATTGGCACATATGGTATAGAAAGAGATTACACAGAGAGGTTGTTAAGAAAGGCTTTAATAAAAAAGGGCAGGCTGTGGTGATCTGGTGCAGGGCTCAACAGACAAGCATACTGATCAGTCCCATTTTGAACCCAACCAGCCCTTTTTACACCTCTTTCTGTCTGTTTCTGCTTTGTTCCTTCCTTATGCTCCTCCCTTGAACCAGTTGGCACTGTCTCACTGATTTACACACCCCCAGCCCTCCATATCCTCGACCTTCAGGTTTGCATCCTTATCAGCTGCAAAGTGTTGGTTTGCCTACAGTTTCTTGATAGCCCATCAATTACTGCGACTAGCCAGGTTTGTTTTGTCTTTGTCTCCATTATGCTTATCTGCTTGGTTTGTGTCTCTCTTTGACAGTTCTTACCAGGGCCTGTAGTAACAGGACAAGGGGAAATGGTTTAAAACTGAAAGAGGGTAAGTTTAGATTGGATATAAGGAAGAATTTATTTACAATGAGAGTGGTGCAACACTGAAACAGGTTGCCCAGAAAGGTTGTGGATGTGCCGTCATTAGAAGTGTTCAACATCAGCTTCAACAGGGCTGTCCCATCCCACGCAGTGGGTGCAAGATGGCTGAACCTTTTTGAATCCCTCAAGGGTTTGTGTGCAAAAAGTGGATCTCTGCTCAGCAAAGCTGTGGGGCTGTTAGAGTCACGACAATGACTCAGAGGAACAATCTAACTGGTAACTTTATTACCTGGTAAACTTAATGAACTGGCAAGCTTAATGAGCGAACAAAGGCAACTTGGCAATGGAACTATTTTCCCAGCAACCCGTAGCACGTTGTCCAAAACTTATATGTGTGATTATATGATAGAGAACTGGAGAAAGAGAGGAGTGAGAAAAGGAAAAAATCGATGAGGATAAAGAAAGGAGAGGTGTCACTACCCTTGGATCCTGTGTTCTCATCTTGGGGCAGAGTCTAGATCTGTAGGTGATGAGTCAACAAGGCAAAACATGTGTGCTCATCCTTATATAGTCTCATTAGTCCAAGACCATCCCTGGGGTGGCAACCACCTTGCTTCTGCACCATCAAGTGTTCTAGACAGTTCTTGAATTAGCTTTGGGGGGTATTGGTGGGGTAGCAAGGGTCTTTGGCAATCACATGCTCCTTTCGTGAATACCTGTTGACCGATGCATGCTCAGTTGTTGCCGGCCAGAAGAAGCAGAGTGGGCAGCCCACCTCCCTGCCTCCACAGGGCTCACCCTGCCCCTCTCTGTTCCCCCTCTACCCACGCAAATTGTTTGAGACAAGGAAATATCTGACTTCCTGGTAGGTCTTAGACAGGAATTTTGAGCAACCTGATTTAGTGAAAGGTGTCCCTGCTTATGACAGGGTGGTTGGACTGGAAGATCTCTAAAGAACCCTTCCAACCCAAACCATTCTCTGATTCTGTGATTCTGAGTCTAGTATTCCAATTGGAACAATAACATGTAAAGAAACAGCAAAAACATGAATAGACTTTAAACCAGGAATTTTAAGTAGACTTTTCAAAGAAATGATTTGAATATTTATGAAGAGATATGAACTGCACAAAGTTAGTTCTGAAGGTAACAACATCTAGTTTAAACTCTACTTTGTGAAACCTTCTATTGCTACCTATACTGTTAGCAGTTGTGGGTTTACAGTGCTTGGAACCCCATGTTTCTGGTTGATCCTTGTTTCCACTATCCGAAAATTTTCCCATATACTTATTATAGATTTCTGTTTTTATGGAATTTAAGTAAACTCTGAACACTAGCTTTAGCCTTCCTTTGCTAGGGCTCTGCTACTTTGATCTTCCTAGCACTGTGGTCTATTCACATTTTCTAAGGACAGAAATTGTGAAAATGTCTTTTTTTTAATCTTAGTTCACATTAAGCTTGTACTTATTTAACAAAGATACAAATAATTACACTTGCTGAAAACTCATGGAGAATGAAGCTCAACTGTTTTCATTTACACCTATGTGATGCAAGTGAATATACCACACAGAGTGCAAGGCAATTGAATAAAACAGAAAATGCTGGTTCAGCTTTCATAGAATGCATAATAAAGAACTTTGTTCTCTATTTTCCTGCCTTCCCTAGCTGTACATATAAAGAGGAGTGGAAGAAGGAATTTTATCCTGGGTTTTCTGTATTATTAAGGTACAGGGAAAAAAGGAAATAAAATCTCCTATGGCAGGCATATGAGATATCAGTGAAAATGAAGTAGGTCTAATTCTGATACAGATTATGTACTGCCTTGAAAGAACTTTGGTCCTTATCCTGACTCCTTTGTGCTCATTTTTGGAACTAAGAGCATTATCCCCAGTTGTACAATAGAAACAATTTGTTCCAGGGTCCTTAGCCGGTAGTGTTCCAGAAACAAGATGAACTACAAAGAAATTTTCCCAACACGTTTGTCAGAACAATGTGATACATGCCCAAGTGCAATTGTAGCAACAAAGCACTGATGATAATTCTAAAGCCCCACTTAATTAAGTTGTTGTTCATGCAGTAAATGCAGCATCAGACTCCCAGGCCTGTCCTACTGTGTTGAGGGACATTAGAGTTACATAGCAGACATTGGAAACAAAGACATGCTTGAGGCATAATGAAGAAATCTTGGGGGAAAAAAAATCCAAGCAAATGAGGAAACAAATGGAACCTGGGACAGATAATGCAGTAAAATATATTGGATCAAAAGCTATTTTTATTTCTTTTTATGTAAATTAAAGTTCTAAGGAAATTTTCTTCCATAGATTGAGTGGATTGAGAACTGTATACCAAGAAGAAAGCAGTATCAATAATAAATAAATAAGAATGTGAATGAAACTAAACTAAACTAAACTAAAACTTTCATGTCCTGTGATAAGTAAAAATTGGTCTCTAGTTACAAACAACTACTGTAATTAGGAAGGACTGAACGGCTTTACTTTCTTGGCTGTTACCAAACTAGGTTATTTCTCTGTTTTTGAAGACCTACGCAAAGGAAAAAGCTATTCCATCTATTGTATTTACTGCCTTTTTAAACCTCTGAATCATAAATCCAGATATACGAGAGATAAAGTTAGTTTGTTTATGATATTAGCCTTTAATTATTTATTGTGTGAACTGTGGTGCAAAATAACACTTAATGAAAATACTAATGAGAACATTACTTAAGTCTATATTGCTCTTTAAAGGACTCAGAATGGTTTATTGGAAGAAAAAGTCCATTGTATTTGCAAATATATTTCTCAGCCTCCAGGCTTATCTGGGTATAAGAGTTACAGAATCACAGAATCGCAAGGGTTGGAAGGGACCTTGGGAGATCATCTAGTCCAACCCCCCTGCTAAAGCAGGTTCTTCAAGAGTTACACAGGATTTTGTCCAGGTGGGCTTTGAATATCTCCAGAGAAGGAGACTCCACAACACCCCTGGGAAGCCTGTGCCAGTGCTCTGTCACCCTCAGAGTAAAGAAGTTCTTCCACATGTTCAACTGAAACCTCTTATGTTTCAGTTTGTACCTATTGCCCCTTGTCCTGTCACTGGGCACCACTGAGAAGAGTCTGGCTCCGTCCTTGTGACTTCCACCCTTAAGATATTTGTATGTGTTGATGAGATCCCCTCTCAGTCTTCTCTTCTTCAGGCTGAACAAGCCCAATTCTCTCAGCCTTTCCTCGTGGGGGAGATGCTCCAGACCCTTTATCATCCTAGTTGCCCTCCTCTGGACTCTTTCTAGGAGTTCCTCAACTTTCTTGAAGTGGGGAGCCCAGAACTGGACACAGTACTCCAGGTGGGGTCTCACCAGGGCAGAGGAGAGGGGGAGGAGAACTTCCCTCGCCCTGCTGGCCACACTCCTCTTAATGCACCCCAGGATACCATTGGCCTTCTTGGCAACAAGGGCACACTGCTGGCTCATGGTCAGCTTGTCACCCACCGGGTTTCCCAGGTCCCTCTCAGCAGAGCTGCTTAGTTTTGTGTCATCAGCAAACTTGCTGAGAGTATACTCTGTCCCCTCATCCAGGTCATTGATGAACAAGTTGAATGAGACCAGGCTGAGTACTGAGCCCTGGAGAACTCCACTAGCTACCGGCATCCAACTGGACTCTGCCCTGCCAATCAGAACCCTCTGAGCCCTGTCATTCAGCCAGTTCTCAATCCAGTATTCCAATCGGAACAATAACACGTAAAGAAACAGTAAAAACATGGATAGACTTTAAACCAGGAATTTTAAGTAGACTTTTCAAAGAAATGATAACACACTGATGTTTTAGTTGTTGCTGGGTAGTGCTTAGACTTCTCAAAGGACTCTTTCAGCTCTCAGCTCTGCCAGGTGCACAAGAAGCTGGGAGGGGACACAACCGGGACAGCTGACCCCAACTGGCCAAAGGGCTATTCCATACCATATTATGTCCTGCTTAGTATATAAGCTGAGGGAAGAAGAAGGGGGGGACATTTGGAGTGATGGTGTCTGTCTTCCCAAATAACTGTTACGCGTGATGGAGCCCTGCTTTCCTGGAGATGGCTGAACACCTGCCTGCCCATGGGAAGTGGTCAATGAATTCCTTGCTTTGCTTTGCTTGCATGCATGGCTTTTGCTTTCCATGTTAAACTGTCTTTATGTCAACCCATGAGTTTTCTCACTTTTACTCCTCTAATTCTCTCCCCTGTCTCATTATGGGGGGAGTGAGTGAGCGGCTGTGTGGTGCTTAGTTGCCAGCCTGGGTTAAACCGTGACACACCCTCCCTGGCAAGGGAAGGTACCTTTGTTACTTTTCACACCCTTACTTTTCACGCCTTTATTGCCCCATTGTGTCTGTTGTCCTGGACACAGTCGCCGATAGACAGACCCCTCGGCCAGTGGTAACAGACATGACCATATATGACCACAGGTCAGATTTGACTAGGGTATAAACAGAGTCCTGCTGGGGGAAAAATTAGGTCAGTCATCCTTGGAGCAGTGGGTCTTCAGTTGGGGGACTCACCCCCTGGGTTGGGATGCCGCCAAAGGTAACTCCTTGAGGTTGAGAGCCCTTGCCTCGTTAGGTGAGTGTGCATTTCAAGTCATCATTCTAAAACTTAAGAATTTTTAAGTCAGCTGTGTCTAATTAAGTCCTGTTGGCATCTGAACCAGTGGTTTATTAATGTTTGTCAGAGTACCAAATACTTTTGATAAGAATAAATATTATTTTTCATTACAACACCTGCCTAATTTGACTTTGTGCACCTCTGTGACAGATAGTTGTAGAAATGTGGCAAAGAAAAGATGTGGTTGAAAAAGGTGACCTCAACAGAAGGGCTGAGGGGAAGAAAAGCAAGCAGAAGCTAAAAGAAATCCATGTGGCTTTTCTTCTGTTTGTTTTTGTTTTTCCCAGAGAATATAACAGTTTGGTCAATGTAAATACAGATATTTTCCTAAAGTTATTTTTAATCTCTACAGGTATTTCATCCCCCACTTTTTTCTTTTTTTTTCCCCCTTTCTTTTCTCTTTTTCCCCAAGAAATACTGTATTTTTGGGGAAAAAATTGTTTTTGAGATAATCCTCTATTCTGATATACAGAAAAAATTGCCATATAGAGTGTTTCAGGAAATAATGGGCTTACTGTATTGATAAAGCACTGAATGGAATCTTGTATTTTAAGTTTCTTTTTTTTTTGTAGTATTGCTTTAACAAGTAACATGTAACTAACAAAAAGAAGTGCCCTATGCATCTGGAGCACTGAACAAAACATTTTCCTAGACTGATAAATTTATAACGTTACATTCAAAGTCTTGCCAAAGAACAGCAAATGGTTACAAGGTTTGGGTAATAAAGCTCTTAAATTTGTTATACAAGATAACTACGTTTTATCTATCCCTTTTCTCTGGTGTTATGCTCACCCCTCCAGGGTCCCTCTGAGTCCTAAGGTTGACAGAGCCCAAATTCTTCAAGTAGAGAGGTGGTAGGTGCCACAATGAGTAGAGGCACTGAGAGTTGTAGATGTAAGGAGATCACTGCTGGTGGTGGCAGTGGTTTGTGTGCATGTGTGTGGGTGGGTCACTGGCTCCTCAGTGCTATGGTCTGTTTGTTGCCATCTTTATTTTTTTACCAACTACTGTCAGCCTCCTACACATTGTATCCCAGATGTAGCTGGCATGAAAAGCTACCGTGTGCTCAATGCAGTGACTACCTGACAAATAAAACAAGCTCAGAGAAGCCCTGACACCCAGCAGTGTCACATAAATATATCTGTGGCCTTCTACTGTTCCCCTCTCTCTCTCATTCTCTCTCCTTCTCCTTCTCCTTCTGTCTTTTCTCCTTTCCTTCTCCCTCTCCCCCTACCAGTTTCTCTCTCTCTCTCTTTTTTTCAGCTTTCTCTTCCTCCATCTTCCCTTTCCTGTCCCACTTCCTCTTGTCATTTTCTTCTCTCTCACATCTTCTGTGTCCCAATCCCATGACAATTCTTGGTTATTGAGCAGGAATTTAGCTCAACATGCATAAGTTGTGATTATAGGGAGCACTTCCAATATCTCCTCTCTTCTGAAGAACTTTCCTAATTATCTTTGAACCCCCTACCACTCTATCAAATATGGGTGAAACCAGACTTTTGGGCTCAGAAATCATTGAAGAGGGACACACAGTTAGTTGGACATATAAGCATATCTGTACACAAATTACACAAGCTGCATTATGATTTGATAAGTGTCAGTATCTTAGAGATCCATCTGAAGAAAAAAATTAAATTCTCTGATACATTAATAAAGGCTAATGAAAAGCTTTTATCTTTACAGCTTGTAAAATTTTGATATTGAACTGTTAAACTCTATGAAAAAAATTACATTTGCAAGTTTAAATTTTGAAAGTTTACCTTTAAAATGAAATAGCTATTAAGAGATGTAAGTGGTTTTATGATTTTACTTTTTTGTATATATACTATATCTCACCATAAAGGCATAGGCATGGAAAGGCCTTATCTTGGAAGTAGTATCATCCCAAATCTACCAGTCTTTGTAATATCTTTAACAATCCTGATATATGAAAGCATAACAAATAACATTTCTAAGCACAACACCATCTTTTATAACCACATTGTTTTATGTGCTACTTTGTGGCTATTTGTATTATTTTTTAGAATACTTACCGGTCTTATGCTTTCCTTGACTAATTTAATCTCTCAACATTGAATTCTTAGACCACTACTTTCTGAGGAAGTGCAGTGACTTTGCATCTGATATATCATATAGTAGCTCCAGATACAAGAGTAATGTTGCACTTACAGTTCTTTATAGCTCCTATCTTCTGTAGAAAGTCTGGAACTGCTTCATGGAGATCTCTGCAGGATGACTTCAGTTTTTCCTTTGAGTAATTTCAAAGATCGTTTCCGTCAGATAGGAAATTTCTGTATTTCTGTGACACTTTTACGATGACAGCAATGTGTCATAGTCAAGCATGACAGAGGACACTATAATATGCTTACACATGAGATACTATATTACTGCTATTGAGGTTAATCTTTTGGTATTTTCTGGTAGCACTTAAAATATTTGACTGAAGGTCTCATCCATGTTTCTTTTTACCCAGTGCTTCCAAATAAATCAAGTTCTGCATTAGTCTGAAATAGACCTAGAAGTACCTTTTAGATATAGAAAATAAAAATTAATGTTTTTCCTGTGTGCCAGATTTTTGTTCAGCAATTCAGTTTATAACTATTTTTCTCCAAATATTTAGAACCACAAAATAAGAAAATTAATCATCATAGAATCATAGAATCATAGAATGTTTTTGGTTGGAAGGGATCCCTAGAGGTCATCTAGTCCAACCCCCCTGCAGTGAGCAGGGATGCTGTTAACTAGATCAGGTTGCTCAGTGCTCCATCCAACCTGGTCTTAATATCTGACTAGACAAATTCTTAAGATCAAACTCTCATCAAATTGAACCTACTTTCCTTAGCAAGCTTTTAAAACAGATAATTGATTAAATCACTGAGAGTTTCAAGTACATTTACAGATTAAATAGCGTCCTGGTAAAGAACATATTTCCATTTCTAATAAAAGGTACTAACTTGACAGTTCTCAGGATGCTCAGGACTTTTCTCATCTAGTCTTGGCTGAACTAGTTTTAGCTGGTTGTAACAATTCCCTAGTGGTCAGAGAATCCCTGGCTCCCTCCCCTTAGCATCATAGACATAGTCTATCAGACAGGCTACAAGGAATTGAGAGAAATCTGTCTGACATACAGGGAAGATAGCATCTGAAACTCATGGTAGGCTATGGATGGTGAGGGTAGCAAGACAAGATTCTCTTCAGCTCTGAATTGAAAAAAAAGATGTTCTGACTTGTTAGATAAGAAGGATAGTAAGGGAGATGTGGCTGAAAGGGTGATGGGATGAAATAGGCTGGAATAAGGACAGAAACAATATACAAGTAGATATTCCTTCTGTAAGAGGAAAAAGAGCTCATTCAAGGCATGAAATACGACCACAGCTTTGTTAGTCCTATAAATTTTCTTCCAACAAGCAATATTAACCCAATAGAATGATAGACCTAATATAAAAAGACTGATTTTTTTTAAGGGTAAATTTTGTTTTTTGATAACTGTATAGAATGATGAAATAGGATACTGAAGTGGCATGTGATGGATTTGTTCATGTACAACTTAAGTAACAACCCCAGTTCCCTCAGCTTCTCCTCATAAGACTTGTGCTCTAGACCTTTCACCAGCTTCATTGCCTTTCCTTGGATGCGCTCCAGAACTTCAATGACTTTCCTGTAGTGAGGCACCCAAAACTAAACACAGTATTTGAGGTGCAGCTTCACCAGCGCCAAGTACAGGGGGGCAATCACTGACCACATGATTCCTGATACAAGCAGGATGCTGTTGGTCTTCTTGGCCACCTGGACACGCTGCTGGCTCATATTCAGCCGGCTGTCAACCAGTACCCCCAGGTTCTTTTCTGCCAAGCAGCTCTCCAGCCACTCTTCCCCAAGCCTGTACTGTTACACGAGGTTGTTGTGACCCAGGTGCAGGACCCAGCACTTGGCCTTGTTGAACCGCATACAATTGGCCTTAACCCATCGATTCAGCCTGTCCGGGTCCCTCTGTAGAGCCTTCCCACCTTCAAGCAGATCAACACTCCCACCCACCTTGGTGTCATCTGCAAATTTTCTGAGGATGCACTCGATCCCCTCCGTCATATTCTTGATAAAGATATGAAACAGAACTAGAATGCAATGGAATTAATTTTCTTCATCACAGCCTGTATGGTGCTGTGTTTTGGATTTTTGACTAGAACAGTGTTGATAACACAACAGTGTTTTGACTGTTGCTGATCAATGCTTACACAGCATCAAGTTTTTTTTTTTTATTTTTCCACTCTGCTCCACCAGAGAGTGGGGTGTAATGAATAAATTACCTCTTTGCTCTGCTTGCATAATCAGCCTTTGCTTCACCTATTAAACTGTCTCTGTCTCAATCCATGAGGCTTCTTGCCTTCCACTTTCTCCCCATCCTGCAGGAGAAGAGAGAGTGCAAGCAGCTGTGTGGGTGCTTAGCTGCTGGACAGGGTCAAACCACTACAGCTGTAGATATAAAAAAGGAGACAATAAAACAGATTATATATTTATTCGACATGAAGCTTCTTCACTTCCATGATGGCTTCATAAACATTTGCTTGTTTTATTCTTGATGGTATTGCAGTCATACTAGCTTTCAGTATGTTTGGTAAATGAGAACCTGTCTTCAGTTCAAACTGTGTGAGGCATTGACTGCACCAGGAGAATATAGCAATGTAACACTAGCAAGAGAGAGAAGAAGTAGCTGAGAAGTATGTGCAGTACAAGGTAACAAACAAGCACAAATATTTTGTAATGTAAACTCTTCTATATCAAACAAGGTAGAACAGTCCACACTGTCAATAAATCCTAAGGGAGAAGCAAGTAAGAGACGTTATGTGAAAAAACCTGCTAAAACCTGAGAGGAAAATATGACATCAGTTTTCTCCTACAAGTTTTAAAAATAGATTTTTTAAGCAGAGTTTTACAGTGAGTGAAGGAATGAGGTTTTAGTAGTTGCAAATTCCTAAATGTTTTTTGATATACTCTTTAGGCATACTAACTTACGCCAATCACTTCCATGTACATGTTATGCCAAATGAGTCAAATTGCAGCCTAGTACTCTGTCACTGTTTTACCATGATCAATCACAAAATACAACTTCTTACACATTTTCCATCCTTTTCATTTGAGCTATACTAATACTTATTTTAATGACTTTTTAAAGTAACATGAACCATAAAATTAAAATAATAAAGCCAACTGTGAAAAAATGAAACTGAAAAATGTACATGTGTGCAGTCAATGAACCAGCACAAGAGTGTTGTGCAGATACTTGAGCATGTGTTCCTTCATTCTACTCAGAATTTTCAGCTCCATCTGGTTAGGTTAGTTTTCAGATGTTAAATGACTGAGGAAGTTCTCACAGGAAAAGTTACTTACTCTTTTGCAGTCTTTGCATCTTTGAAATTTCAATTGCAAGTATTCTTCTCTAAGCTTCCTTCCAATAAATTTACCAGTATGTATATATGGAATGTAATTGTATTACTTTCATGCACACATCCTCTCTTTGTAACAAAAAGGCATGGAAAGGACCCACTGATTTTTTACCATCTATTGTAGTCTCTTCAGACATTCTTTCCATTATCTCGAAAAGCACATCCCTGGTGCAATGGAGGAATACCAGTTCTGTAGCTGGGACACAGCAATTTTAGGAGCCTTAGTTTTTTCCTTGAATCAGACTTTTTTTTTTTTTTTTCCCCCTTTGACTTAGAAGATGAATATATGTTTCTGAAAACATAAATTCTAATCTGACTCACTTCTTGTTACTCGTTATTAAGCTTGAACTTTAAAAGAGACCATGATCTGAGAACACAAAGCTTATAATTGTTTCAGTTCTATTCAACTAAATACAAGAATCTTATGAGGTTCAATACATTGAACAACTCAGTGTTCTTCAAGTATTTATTAAGACTAAGACCTCAATTTTTATTTGAGTCATTTTATTACTGAAAAAATATTACTGATGATCTACTCTAGATAATAACTAGTAAACAGAGTTATAAGACTCTTCAGATATCCAGTATTCAGAGAATTATATATCATCTAAAGTACATGGAGGCCATTCTCCACAATCCATTTCCTGTATTCTTTTTCTGTATCTCAGTGTCTGTTGCAGATTGTCATGGAAATCATAATTTTGCAGCTTTAAATAGCTTACCTATTTTCTAGATATCATTTGAAAAAGAATCCCTGTTGTCCAGGAAATCCAGAAGAAGCCGTTTTGAACTAGTTTGTCAATTATCAGAGAGTGCTGACAGCAGCATGCAAAATAGTATGGTGAAAATCACTTTCACTTTCACCTGTTCCCTCTTGAGATGATCAGCAAGAAGACATTAATGGAACTTTCCACATTATGCTGTAAAAGTATTGCTCCAATAGAATATGT
Source organism: Egretta garzetta (assembly GCF_000687185.1). NCBI lineage: Eukaryota > Metazoa > Chordata > Aves > Pelecaniformes > Ardeidae > Egretta > Egretta garzetta. Next base: position 180,668 of record NW_009259036.1, on the reverse strand, counting down.
TGAGGTTTTAATAGGACTTTCATTTAAAAAGAAGATAAAAAATGCTTGAAAGATTAATAGCATAAGCTCTTATTTTATTCAGTGTAACCATGCTATATTGCAAGGTTTACGTGACATACAGAGTTACAAACTGTGTATGCTTTAATAAAGAGAGCATGCTATTATAGTTTTGCTGAAGAGATGGAAATATATTTCATGGATATGGCCAAAATACCATAGCCAGATGGTGCATGCTTCACTGCAGACCGTGTCATTACTAAACACTTATTTAAAAGCTGTGGGAATTTTAAACAAATGAGGTTACAGCACATAACCAAGCTGAAGTCAGCCATGTCAAGAGATGAGTCAATAAGATGGTGCTAGGATCCAGTTTTTGTTTAAATGAGAGCTTGGATTCAAGGCCAGATCAAGGATAGAGTTTAGGTGTTCCAAAGTTTTGGAAAATGCTATCACAACAGCTTAACCACAGTGTCTAGAAACTTAAAAATAATTTCTCTTGTCCCAAAGCTATCAACATCCTGGACTAAAATTTTATTATTATGGGTATTGGCATTCTGATTTTTACTTTTGTGAAAACAGAAGCTGAAGAGAGACTCCAGTCAGCTTTGGACCTAATCGTGAATCATAAACCTATGAAGGAATATCAGCTAAAGAAATCAAACTAGAATTTTATTTTGTGTGTTTCAGGTATTGTTCTTGAAATTTTTATTTTAGTTATTTCTTTTAGTATAAAGTCATCTGGCTCAACAATGCAGTAGAAATAACCCTTTTATATCTGACTTACAGATTGTTGGGGGTTTTAATAAATTTTCTTTAAAATAACAACTCTCAAATTATAACCTTTTGTGATCTCAATTTAAAGAAAGGCTTGTGCAGTTCCTAAAACACTGTTCTGACTTCTCAAATATGGCAGAATTTATCTGGTATATCCATATTTGATAGGACTGATCAACATACTTGAAATAAATTTAAATCTGTATATGTTTAAACTACAGCGATATTAGCTTGCTCAAATGAAATATTGATATAACTAATCAATGCACTGCAATAAAAATATTTGTGCCACCGAAACTGCAGAAACGTGCTTTAAGCAGTACGTTTATTAGTAGCATATGTAGAAATACATTAATTTTCTGTTAATCTAAGGCTGATTACTACAATGCTATGCATTTTCTTCCAGGATCCTTAATAGGAACTCGTGATTTCACTCTCTAACATTTATTACATAAATAGACAAAAAACTTCAAAGATTTTCAATTACTGAAATGAACACTTCAGGAAGCCATTTAAAATCCTTTGCAAGTACGGACTCTAATAAGAACTTTCCATTCTTAGATAAGATCTGTTGCCACAATCTCCAAGGCAAGCTTCTGAAAACTATATTGTAGACAAACAAGTTTTGGGGTTCAAATCAAGAGTAACTGCATGAAATCATATATCCTACAGAAAGTTAGACTACATATTCTAATGACCCTTTCTGGCCTGATAACTAATGAACTGGTAAACTTTCTCTGAGGTTTGAATTTCACTCCCCAGTACAAACCTACACTCTGGAAAAGTACTGGAAAAAACCAGCAGAAAATAATATGTATTTTCCTAATTTTTAAGAGAACAATCTTTTTGTTACTTGGCAGTTAAGAATATTCTTGTTTCTAGCTAAACGATTCTAGGCTTTTTTATATATTTCAAGGAAAATTACTCTTTTTTTCTTTTCTACCAAGAGCATCTTATATCCATTTTCAAAATTAGGTTGGCAGTTTTTGCAAGTGCCTAAATGTCTAAGCTCTTTAATGATGCTGGAATTTGTAGTGTCTTTGAAAGAGGAAAATTAACAGTACAATATGATGAATTTTATGTAGGAATTATTCTGTGTACTTTGACAGACAGATTTGGGCATACAGACTGGGATACAATTTGGGTAATAATAGCAGATAGTTATACAATTAGTACATTAATTACTCAGGTCCCATAATTTCATTAGCAAATGTCACTAATATGTAGGAATTATACATGGAAGCTAGGAAGTTTAAATGCATTTGTTATAAACTTCTGTGATATTGATGCAGTTGGTGGATGTTTCAGATTTGTAGCTTATTGTGATCTTTGTTATTTATGCTTCCTTATATCCAAGTTGCCAGCCATATGAGAATAGGAGAACAATCTGCCGGTGAAAATGTAGTATGTAGATAACTCTTCTATGTACCTACTTAAATGTAATGGCCATTGATTTCCTATGTGAGAATCTCTGTTTTTTTTATAATACATGTAAGGTGGTATGTCAATTCTGTAGTTATTTAAAGCCTTGTGCCAAAATTACAGACCGCCCTGAATAGATTGTTGGCTCAATACCTTGTCAAAACTGTACTTAGAGCAGGAAAATTTAGCTGATTGGGACCTTATTTGTACAGCCCCAGGAGTCCAAGACAAACAGAAAGTCATTCTTAACAATAACTGTTCTATCTTAATATATTCAGCAAACCCAATAACCCAAGTCTTCAGTACCTGAATGCTATCAGGGTTATTAATTTTTTCTTTCTTTTTTTTTCCCCTTTTCTTTCTTTAGTTATAAAAGAAGTTGAGCTGAAAGGAGAAAATTCTCATCTTTCCAAAACACCTTATCCCATTAAATAGAAAAACATGTGTGAGGGGAAGGGCTGGAGCAACCTTAATGGAAAAGATCGCTGTTAGACTGAGTCCAAATGGGGAAAAAATCTCAAATTATTGCATGATATAATGAGCCAATAATCCTGTTTATAAACATATTTGTCTACAATTTAGACAGCTGACACTGTAAAACCAAATGCATCTGAGCTTCTTAATACAATCCATATATCACAAAACAAGCCACTGGACTCCTAAGAGTGAGTCATAGGCCTACTTTTTTGTTTTCTTTCTCTTAGGAAACTGGTTTATTGCAGTCTGGAAGGAAGTATGCTTTAACTTCAAGATTTTTCTTATTACATTTTGCTGTGGCATAATAGAGATGTGAAAACTAACATAGAGATGCTGTAGATCACTGCAAAGCTGGTGCTTACTTCTCTGTGAGGAAAAAAAAAAAAGGTTCTTAGCCACTTTCAACAATCCTTTTATTCTCCAAATTAGGTATTATGATAATTATTTAAATCAGTGATGTTTTCTGTCTCATAATTCTGAAATTCTTATTAATTGCAATGTAAAAATACTTTACTAGAGAAATATTTTTAAAATCTAATGTTTTTTTTTTAAAAGGCTAAATATTTATGATTATGTCTTTGGCTATTTGCATTTATAAAGCTTTGATCTTGTACTCCTTCAAATTAATTGAAAATCCATTTCTAAAGCATACTTTATTTGCATTCTGATAAAGCCGTACAAGTACATGGCAAAGATACAAGGCACAAGGCAAATTTCTGTATAGGTTTGATTTCAAAGAAGTAGTGTCAGTTTCAAGTCACACTAAAAGTGTTGATCACTGCAGATCTCCATATTGAGAATGTTGGAAATGCAGTCTTGCCCTCAAATCTGTAGTTATCATGCTAGGTTTTCCTTCTGTCATCAGAATTTCCAATCACACTAGTAAAAGAGGTGGGTGCAAGGAGCAAAGTCATAATTCATAACCCTTACCTTTAGCTTTTCTTGAGGCAATGCCAATGTGGAGGATGCCTCATTCACTACCTTTTGACAGTGACTCCTATTGAACTGCCTAGCATGGAAGGATACCTGGAAGACAGAAGCCTCCCTTCTTTCCACATAGAGATGATTTCCAGGGAAGATTCCTAAATTAGGGGCCACACTTGCCCATTCCAGGCAGGCTATGAATTCCTAAGCATCAAGGCAATTGCAATCTGGAGATTTATAAGATTAAACTGATAAACTTATTGCAATGCAATAAAAATGAAAAGTAGATAGCATGTGGGAAGTAGAAAAAGATATGGCAGAAAACTTCGTGCTACCGGAGTATTTTGTACATAGCAGACACATATAAGTGCCAGAACATGCTTTATCATATGTAGCTTCATTTCTGGTTACAAAGCACCAATTCCCTTCCCTTCTCACTATTTTGCATGCCAGCTGTATTCTTATAATTGACATTCAATCTTGGCAATTTATGGCATATTTCCCCCACCATCCTGTATGTAGATTCACAGTACCCATCTTAGCCTTCTGTGCCACTAGAGTAAATATCTCAAATGCATAATATGTGAATATATTTTAGGATTAATACTGCAGATTTGGATGACTTTGGTGAATTAAATATAATGGGCATTGACATTATCCATATTAACAGTTCCTTTGGAGCAGTTTTTTGTAAAATGTCAATGCAGATTAAGAATATTGTCTTTTGTACATGGAACCTACTGAAATCTATGCTACATTGCCAGAATAGTGCATGCATAATATAATTAATTATGAAAAAATATGTAAATTCACATCAGCTATTTCATTAATATTAAAATTAATCTGCACACATTTTTAACAGATTGTGCAACACATTCTAAGGTTAAGCCACAGAGCTTTTTAGATGCCTGCATTCACTCTTTGGTTTATATTGACTTCCTTTATGCCACCACTGAGCTGCTGTATGGACTGGTGAGTAACTAAAACCTTCATTACCAAGCTGCTATCTACCATGCCCATATTTGTGACTGTCAGATGTCAGGCATGCTCCCTGGCTTTAATCAAATCATTGTCATCAGACATTGGAGTAATTAATGATTCAAATTACACCAGCTTCCAATCCACATAGGTTAAATTGAGAATTATCCTCCTACTATTTGGATACTCTCTTCAAAAAAATATTGAAATTCTAGGTCATGCATGTGTAGTTGAGACTGTTTCCAATTATAAGTTATCACATCCAAAACTTTGGAATGCTGGAGCATTACTCTGTTTTAAGATTAAAGTTACAGAATCACAGAATCACAGAATCACAGAATCGCAAGGGTTGGAAGGGACCTCGGGAGATCATCTAGTCCAACCCCCCTGCTAAAGCAGGCTCACCTAGAGCATGCTACACAGGACTTCATCCAGGCGGGCTTTGAATATCTCCAGAGAAGGAGACTCCACAACCTCCCTGGGCAGCCTGTTCCAGTGCTCTGCCACCCTCAGAGTGAAGAAGTTCTTCCTCATATTCAACTGAAACCTCTCGTGTTTCAGTTTGCATCCATTGCCCCTAGTCCTGTCGTTGGACACCACTGCAAACAGACTGCTTCCGTCCTCTTGACTTCCGCCCTTAAGATATTTGTAGCCTTCTGTGCCACTAGAGTAAATATCTCAAATGCATAATATGTGAATATATTTTAGGATTAATACTGCAGATTTGGATGACTTTGGTGAATTAAATATAATGGGCATTGACATTATCCATATTAACAGTTCCTTTGGAGCAGTTTTTTGTAAAATGTCAATGCAGATTAAGAATATTGTCTTTTGTACATGGAACCTACTGAAATCTATGCTACATTGCCAGAATAGTGCATGCATAATATAATTAATTATGAAAAAATATGTAAATTCACATCAGCTATTTCATTAATATTAAAATTAATCTGCACACATTTTTAACAGATTGTGCAACACATTCTAAGGTTAAGCCACAGAGCTTTTTAGATGCCTGCATTCACTCTTTGGTTTATATTGACTTCCTTTATGCCACCACTGAGCTGCTGTATGGACTGGTGAGTAACTAAAACCTTCATTACCAAGCTGCTATCTACCATGCCCATATTTGTGACTGTCAGATGTCAGGCATGCTCCCTGGCTTTAATCAAATCATTGTCATCAGACATTGGAGTAATTAATGATTCAAATTACACCAGCTTCCAATCCACATAGGTTAAATTGAGAATTATCCTCCTACTATTTGGATACTCTCTTCAAAAAAATATTGAAATTCTAGGTCATGCATGTGTAGTTGAGACTGTTTCCAATTATAAGTTATCACATCCAAAACTTTGGAATGCTGGAGCATTACTCTGTTTTAAGATTAAAGTTATCCTTATCTCAAGACATGTTCAAAGAAATGAAAATATTTATTACAAAATCCAAAACATATGATGTACAGCCAACTGGCAGATGTGATAGAAATAAATTTTAAAATATTAATAATTTTCTTAAAGTGAGATCTAGTTCCAAAGCTTTCTCTTCCCTTCTCTGTACACAACTGATGGATTGTGGATCTTTATGCAAATCAATTATGCTAATTTTCCTGGGTTGCAATTACAAACTTCTGGTAAATTAGGCTTTCTTGGTACTGCACCCTTTCTTGAGGTTCTATTGATATCGTTCTGTTTTTAAAAATTGTCTTTTACTTATTCAGTACCTTTGATATCACCTCAGGTTGTGTATTGTCCTAATCACTTTAGAAATTCTAAGAGCTCTTTGGTAGACTGTCATGTCTTAAACTTGACTCAACTATTAGGAAACCATTATCCACTGAAAGATAAACACTTTCCTGTCTGGAGAAGCAATGAGCTACTCTCATTGTAAAGCCTCTCTTTGTACAGAATTCTGCGGGACCATGTGAACTGGCAAGCATACTTGAATTAAATGTGGAAATAGAGTTAATGCATACTACTGACACTAACTCCTGACTGAATCCAGAGAAAAAGTCTATGTCTGTACTTCAAAATTAAAGAGGGTCTGGGACCAATCCCTGTCTCAGAGCTCATGTGGAAAAGACTGGCTTTCATTAACAATGCCTAGAGCATATTATCACAGAGCTAAGACAAACTGGATGCATTAACACTTATTCCATTCAGTTTGGGTCTTCTTTGGATCCCTAGAGAAGCCCACATACCCATAAGACACTATTTTGTGCATGGTTTCTTCATGTAAAATGTTTAGAATAATTTTAGGATACTGTTGCAGTTCCCGAGAGTGGCATTTTTATGGTAGGAAACTGAAATTATATGCTGCATGCAAAGTCTACTGAGATGCTTTGGAAGATTATGTTGGAAGCCAAACCCTGTTCCAGTCATACTTCCCCTTGAAAATGGTTCCTTGTAGTTGGTATCTCCTGATCAGAGATTTAACCATGTTTCTGGGAGCACTTGTGACAAGAGCAAAATTGTGCACAGCAATTAAGCTAACACTGCCTGAGTTCTGTGGATTATCAGTGCTTGAACTTCCACCATGGCTTTCTCAAAAGTACGGATGTAGCAAATAACAGTAGATGATTTTTGGTTTATAATGAGTTTGCAGACATCAAACTTTGCGGGATATCATAGCTTCACCATACATTTTTAAGTAGTGATGTCCCCCCTATTTTAGCAGATGAACATGACTCCTTAAGCAGTAACATCTTCAGAACAAATTTATGTCAGATGCAGTTTCCATGAAATACAGCTAGACAAGTTCTTTTTCATTATTGACTATCTTTAGGAATATGTGAGTGCTTAAACATTTCACTCTTCAGAGTAATTTACTGGGAAAAGTACGCAGCCTCAGTTGTGTCTGTTAGCCCTTAAGCACTCCACTGAGTGCTCTGTAGTAAATGTCTCTCATTGACTTTTATTTGAAGTATGGAACATTAAAAACATCATTAAATATCAACTATGTAGATCTTCTGTATTTCAGGGTTGTCTTTTCCCCCATTTTAGGTTACTGTCATAGCCACTGAACTGTAAAACAAAAGTGGGAATGAGTCCATGTAACCCAGTCTGCATTGGGACATATGTGTCTAGGTCTGTCTAACCTTTTAGTCATCTGAAGGACATCTGACCTACATTAAGAAAGATTAGATATAGACTGTGTCATCCTCTGGTGGCCAAGCCTTAATAAGTGTGTAAAAGAGGTGAGCAGATGACTAAGATGGCCTGGATTTCACCTTGCAGGTTTACAAAATGCATGTAACTCTAGATTAGCTTTATTGAAAGCTTAGATGCTTACTATAGGTGGCCTGGATTGCCTCTCTGCCAAATTAGGTGCACTAAATTTAACTCTCACTATCTGGATTCTAATGCTGACTTCTCTTTGGAATCAAAATCTAAAAGTGGTCTTGCTTGCTTTCTGCAAAATGACCATGAATTGACCCTTAATACTGAATTTAAATGTGCTAACCTTATTCAAAATCATCTCTAAATAACAAAATGGTACAAAAAAGCAATTAACATAAATTAAAACATAAATTTTAAACAGCCAGCTCTTAAAAAAAAATTCTAATCAGACACCTACTGACTCAAGATCTAATCCTGCTGCCATTGAAGTCAGGTCATATGTTATTTTAATTTCTTCTTGCTAGCTTGCTAGTTTCTAGCTCTAACAATAGCGTATATCACTGCAGCATCTAAGTGTCACTGAGGAAATAGTAACTGCTCTAACAACTGGCCAGTGATCCAATTTTGTTCTCTCTAGTTTTCTTAAGACAGAGCTAGGAATATATTTTTACTTATTGTGTTTTAAACCATATTTTATCTCTTCTTTTTCTAGTCTTTTGTTTTAACTCCACTTCCATTCCTCAGTGCCATCTTCAGTGATATTTGGAGAAGTTTATATTTTAATTGAAAGGGTGTTAAGGCTTATTTTAGTTTGGTCAGATAAAGCTTTGGTCCTGTTGCTGAGGAAGTGTTGTACCACAATTTTTTTTTTTAAATTTCCCACTGTTGTCAGGCTGACAGCTCCTACAGAAAATAGCTGTAAATGCAAGTCATCATCATGAGAATGGACATACTCTGAGGTATCTCAGGCATTAGAGATCAACAGAGATTAATTTTGAAGGTGGCTGATATGGGATGGCTGTTTCATGAGTCATCACATTAAGCAGTGTTTTGGAAGAAGGTGGTGATTTTTATATATAAATATAAATAAGGAGATGCCCACATTCTGAATTTGCTTAGTTTTTTATTGTTATGGTGCTGATACCACAAAGCCAAATATTAACAAGATTCCAGGAGAATGCCAAAATATGAAGATCTATCACTACTGCAATGGGATGGAAGGTATCTTTTATCAGCCACTACTGAAAAGAATTATTAATTCTCAGTAAAGACTCATCTGGTAGTCTTGTCTGAAAGAAAATGGGAAATGAAAGAAAACAGGTAGCTTACCTGAAATCCACCACTTCAGGACATTTTATTAACACATTAAATAGGATGTATCTGGTGGAAGATAACACCAGAGACTTATACTAAAGAAACTACAAAGGATAAGGGAAAGATACAAACAAAAAAAGCTTTCAGTTTAGTTTAAGGAGACTAAAACAAATAGGATGCTCAACCACCACAAATACATAAATTTTGTATGTACTAATTAAGACCAGTGACACCTTGAGTCTCCTGTTTATGTACATTGCACTACCCACAGCACAATTTAGATTCTCACAGCTGTTATCAAAAGTCAGACTTAGTCCATTACTTTAATTAATCTATGCTCATTATCAGGATGGCAGTCTTTCTGTGAACAGCAAGTCAAAGGAGAAGATGTATCATTAGTGAAGTTTTTAGAGCAATTTGCAGGAAACTGAGACATTAAATATTTCCTACCACTAGTGAAGTTCTTTGATCTGTAACAATAACAATGACATCTCTACAACCTTGAAATAAATACTTGAGGGCTTGCGAATCTGGTGCATAACAAAAAATGTCATTCACACTAACCAGCTGCTTTCTCATTTCTTAATAAATTAAGGGGTGTTACCTAGAACATATGGGTTTATGATGATCTAAATATTCTTCCAAGATTACAAAAAACCCTCCTTGTTAGAAAAGGAATATGTAATTACAGCAACTTATTTTAAAAAATGTGGGAAAAAAGGCAGCTAAACAGGTGTGGTTTGAATTCAGTGTATTATGTTGAAGAATGCCTGAACAACTAACTTGATACAAGATCTGAAGTTGTCTAGATTTCTCTCCCTTTTCCTCTCTCTATGTATATTGTATAGCTGTATAAGATATATAGCATGAAAATATATGTTGTGTTTAACTCTGTTTTCTTACAGTGAAAATATGTACTTTACTATTTTTCTATCAAAAATGTACATAACCAAAACCTACATCAAATCTTTATTAAAAGTAAAGACGTAAGATATAACTATGTGGAAACTTGTAACAGGAATGTTTAGTAATCATAAATACATATATTACTACTCCTGAAAACTAATTCTAGGCATTGTACTTAAAAAATAAAAATCTGTAAACCTGTGGATATCCCTCACTGAAGTAACAAATGATGATTAGATTTCTTCCAAACCCAAATAATTCTGAAAAATACATACCAACATTATCTGCCAGTTAAGAAAGGACAATGAACCCAAATAATTCTGAAAAATACATACCAACATATTTACATTATCTGCCAGTTAAGAAAGGACAATGAAAAGCAAAGCAAAGAGGAGGGCAGAAAGAACTGCAAAACTCCAAGATGACAGGGTGTAGCAGGTAGGTTTTGCCATATTTTTTTGTTAAACAGGCAAGCAAACAGAGCCCTCTTCAGCTCATTTATTTCCTATCAACAGAACGATGAATACAAGCTTTAAGAAGTACTAATTCTCTTCCCAAGTATGTCAATAGTAGCTACCTGTCACCCCTTTGTCTAAAGTATTTCTAATTCTTTGTCTCAGTGATCACATGATGAGAGTTTAAAAATGGACTTGATTATGATTAGCATCTGGTCTATTTAAAGTCTCAAATTGTTATGGCAGAAGAGCTTAATGTTGCCCTCTATAGGATTCATTTTTTGGATTGGATTAAGTTGAATGTCTTTGTGTATTTAATAAGTGTTTTGATCTGGAAGGATGGGTATTGAAGTTGTAACAAAACCAGTCAATAATAATCTTCCAAAGGAGGTAGCAATGTGTGTTACTGGGTAATACTGTGAAAACAAAGCTAAAGTGGATATATAAAAAGTAATCAATATTTTTAAGAATGGGAACTAGTGGTGTATATCAATCTGTTCTATACTAATAATACCTATATTAAGCATCATTATGAAATGTGTATAAACCCTCAGAGCAGAGAGAGGCCAAAGAAATATTTTTAAAAATAATACTGCTATTATGAATTATCCTGTAAAAATACCATATTCAGCATGTCACATACATGGGGGGGGGAAAAAAAAAGGAAAAAAAATTAAGTTATGGGAAGGTTTCCATAAGAGATAAAAAGTTAAAAGTTACAGCAAAAGCTGTCAGCATTGAATTCTGATGGTGGACACATCAGGACGTGTGCCCATTACCAGGTCATTAAAGTGACCAGATTTTAAATTGTCACACAACATTTGAAGTCTCCAGTATTCATCACGTTTTCAAAGTAACTTGGATTAATAGTACATAGTTTAAAGAGTGATGCATAATTCAAATGCTCCTGCTGACTTGGTCACTGTTCAGATCACAGATTTAAAGCTTTTTTTAGTTGAGGACATAAATAGTGATGCATCCCAGTAAATAGGATTTTGCCATTAGTAGTAGAAGGCCACAGTCTTTGCACTGACCTGACTGCAGGGTCTCAGCACTTGTCTGAGCTTGTCCTGGCCTGGCTGGTTTTAGCTCGTCAGTACAGTCAGCAGACTTCAGAGAGCAATTAATCTCACCCTAAAGTAGACATTTACATTTGACCAGCCAATTCATGGTTGCTTTAATTATATTATTACAGATTTCCCCCACGTACTGTAGATGTGCCCCACTGCTCCCTTTCTGATTTGGCAGTCTGCCTGTGCCAATTGTCCTTTTGACAGTGTAACATAGCTGGTGTTGGGAGACAGAGGCCATCTAAATCCTTCCTAGGCAGGCCTTGATGTTTCCTGATAAAAGGACAGAAAATTTGTAGGTAGCATAAACTTAGTCTGAGCTCAATCCACCTAAAAAGACAATACAGATAGATATAAAATCAGGTCTGGCAAACCTTCTTGACTTTTAGACTCTTAGGATAGGTAGTGCAGATATGATCAGAAGGAATAGGAATACTTGCCTAAGCATAGAGCTTTAGTATGTCTTAAAAATATCTTTGAGGTGTGCTGTATTTTTGCTATTTAACCTGCATCTTTCCACACAGTTTTATTCTCTACAAAGGTTTGTATTCTGAAAAACATAAAAGAATAATTTATAATATTTCATGTCTATAAGTTCATTACACAAAAAGGGAGTAAAAAATAAAAAAATCAGAAGAATCTACAATAGCTCAAAAAGAAGCACAAAAATAAGAACTGATACAAATTTTTGGGGTGGATACAAATGTTATATGTATATATTTGGAAAGTTACAAATAGATTTTACATACGCCAGTCACAGTAGTGGATATTCAGGTATTATTGTACTTGTTAACATTGTTTATTTGATAAAAAATAAACCTGAGTTCACTAAAAATGAAGAAACAGACATTAATACTGAAGTAAGTCATAAACATGTACCTTGTTATTCATAAAATTAATTAACTTAAACAGTTAAGAAACACACCTATGAAATAAATCCATTAAACGTTTACAAAGGCATCATTTTAGTGAATAAGAGGTGTCTCCAGACACATAAATCTATGGGTCAGATCCTATAATTTGTCATAGATCTGCTGAAGTCAGTGGAATAATATTTTTCACTGAAAGAAAATGTATTTCTAAGTATTTTTATTCTCTGTTATTATATTTATTGCTTGTTGTCTCAATCTTATCTACAACTTTCTATTTTATTTCTAATTATACTGAATTGGTTTTTGTGTGGTCTGAGTCTTGGTTAACTCTCTATCATACAATATTTTCCAACAACAGCTATGTTTTTAAATCTATGCAATCAGTTTAAAGTCAATGGGGAAGGCACTACTAAAATCCTTGTTTGCCACTTTTTGAAAGTTTATGAGCAAGAAATGAAATAAAAAAGTTCAGTGGCTACAGAAAAAGTCTTTTTTTTGTTGTTAAACTTCTTCAGTATTCAGTGGCTCAGCTTGCTGAGCTGCAACAAGCGTGCTTCACTGGACACTGTAGTTTCATAATTGGCACTGCTGGTTACCTCTAAAACCATTATCCACCAATTCATGAGTCCCAGGATAATATGGAATGGGCCTCGATGTACACAGCTGTTTTCAAATTAGGAAAGAAAATTCCAAGAAATAGAAGGATACATCATAAAAAACACCTTAAAAAAAAAAAAAAAAAAAAGAAAAAGAAAAGCTCTGTTTATGTTCTGGGCTTTGCTTTTAATCTCTGGTCAGAAACAAGTCTGAGGCTACTTTGCATCATACCATGTGTTTTTCTTTACTTGTCTGGAATCCAAGGAATGAGAAATAAATAATAATGAGAAATTTAAAAAATCCCAAATACACAGTCTGTCTTTTTTTTCTTTTCCTTGAAGGATATAATCATTAAAACAGACAGCATACTTGTAGTGAGCACCATCTGAAAGCATTGCTTGGCAAAGAAAGTACTCAACAAAGGATGTTCTCCATTTTATAAGAGATGAAGACAAAAGAATGCAAAGCCTGAAGGCATTACAAGATTCAAGTTAGCAACATTAGACTACAAAACACTACAAAACATTTTAAGTATCTATCTCAGCTGTGGAATCTGAGTACTTCTTAATTTTTCTCTCCACTAAATCAAAAATTTTATTTGTTAATCAATAAGTGGGACAATAATTCCAAACATTTGTGAACACAGGAATTTTTGAGATAAGAAAATCTCAGATATTCACTAAATACTATTTTGGAGTAAACTCTGGGGTTTGTTAGTACTTCAGGGGTCTACCATGTATACCACATGCTTAGGGTCTTAATTTTGATACAGTATGTTAAGGTGTTTGGGGGTTGGATATGTAAGGAAGAAGTGTGAAGAGACAGAAGGGAAAAGGCAGGTGTGTGCAGTCGCCTGCACATTTGCAGCTTGAGGGAGAGATATTGGAGTGAGTCTTAGGCATTATAATTTCTTTACTTTGAGACATTTCCATATACATGGTCTCTTCATGAATTACATCTATCTTGTGTGTTGTACTAAATAACTTTTTTGGCCACCTGTCTTTTTGGCACTTGTGAGCAATGACACTTCTGTTTGGGGTGTAAAGGAATGACTGTGCCAGCTGAGTTTCAGAATTTCTCCATCGTCACTTGGCCCATCATCAAGTGTCTTGCTACTTCATTGACACCACCTGTATTTTGCTAGTTTGCATCTTTAGCTAGGTAACTGTCAATACATGAGTGTGGGTTTACTTAGCTAAGCTGAACATTGAAACCTCATGCATTTTGACAAGATAGCCCTGGGTCTGCAGTAGTGTCAGGGTCCTGAGTGAATTCACAGGCCTCACTGCTCCTGCCCACACCCTCAGGGCTCCCCTCAACCTGCCCATGGCCCAGGACCATATTTCAGCCACCTGGGGCCATTAGCCTTTTCCCCAGTGATGCCGCAGCAGGGCCAGTCTCCTGCCCAGTCATGGGCCCCACTGAGCCAGACCCAACCACGGGCCCATGTCCCTCTTGTCCCTCTGCCTTTGGTGTCCTGACCCACAGGAAACAGCTGGTTGGTGCAGTGTCCTGGCAATATTCACCTTGAAATTGCCCAGGTTCATATATGGATTATCCTGGGATACTATCCAGCAATGAACTACCCAGAGCTTTGGCATATTTCACTTAATTTAAGAATGTACCCCTCCATGAATCATCCTCTGGGTACACATATGCTTCTGGGAGAATAGCAAGGCTCTTAGCCAAAGTGGGTCAGTTCTTAAGATATAGTCAGAAAGTTATTTTTCTCAGTTTCTTTGAAACCCTTATGGACATGGGAACTGTGCTAAATATACCTAGGGCTTACATTATTAGACGGGATCCTAGTATCTGTATTTCACACACAAACCCCCTTACAGAATATCTATAGCTCCTCAATTGCTGAATTGCATCAAAATGAACAAAAATTGTCAAGGAATGCAGTGAAAGTCAAGAGGCGTTTCCAATGGCACACATTTCCAGCAATAAATCTCTTTCTTGCACTGGCTTCCCCCGAGCCTTCAAGCTTGCAATCAGTTCCAAGTAAAAATCACGTGTCACATGGCACAAGAACTCAACAGAGTCAAATCCTAACAATTGCCATTGGTTTGGCTTCATTTGCTGCTTGCTCAGTGGTACCAACTTCTGTGGAAACGTCTTTGAACACAGATATATTCCTGTTGTTTGTTAGTTCAGAAGAAAATGAGGGAGAGTATTCCACCCTTTTTGTTCTGTGTGTAAAACGTGCAGTGATTCAGAGGATGCTGTGCAGTATAGATACCATGCAGCACATGGTCACCTGTTTCTGTACTTTAAGCATCTCACATAAAACAGACAATAGAAGATCCTTATCTATATCTATGAGATAATGTGAATAAACTGAATAGGTAGCACTTAGTAAAAATATATCCTTGGAAATATAATGCAATATCCTAAGGTAATTGCATAAATGTGAGTCACCTAATAGAATTATAACTTTATAACATGCCATTTCAGAGGCAAATAATCTTCATGCATGAGTAAATAACAAACTTCGAGCATACTGAGGATTTTAAAAATTGTGCTACTCCTTTTATTTCAGTTTCTTCTCCAGACATAAGACGAGCTTTACATAGCCTTATCTTCAGTTTTTAATTTTCTAGGTAGTGTTAACATTCTCTCTCAAGGAAGAGATGAAACAGAACTGAGACCACTAATGCATAAAAAGCTCTTTCCTTCTTCTTCAAAGACCAGGGAAAATACACTTTTAGGTTTAGTGATGTAGCTTTCACGAACATAATTCCTCATTATTCGTGACATTTTGTCCATTATAGCATGAGATTCCTCGGAAGATAGAAATAATAATCCAGAAGTAGAGTCTAGCTAATTATCTATTGTCTGAGAAATCGAGTTGGTATAATGGATGAAAATTCACTTACAACAATTGGTGCTGTCTACTGACAGAAGAAATGAATCTTTGAAATTACTGTATCAGAGATCTCAGAAATCTTCTCAGTCTTCCTTATGTAGCCTTCTCTATGCATTATGGAACATTACATAAACATTACTTTTGTAGAATGTACAAGCTATTGCCTTATCACTTATTCTTTTCATATAGCAATTAATGATGCTGTAAGAGCTTAGCAGGTATTATATGAAAGGAAGTTACGTTTTCACAAGTCTCACTTTAGTCCATTTTATAAGCATATATTGTTAAAAATCGTTTGAGCTTTCTTTGTTTGTTTTAAATACACAAAATACTTTAATTGCATATTAGAGTTAACAAAAGGGCAACATCATATAAATGCTTCTGCACCTAAGCATGACTGCTTAACAATTTTTTTAGTCCTATAGCAGCTAAAAACATTGTTAATTAAAATTAACAAGTAACTAGCAGGGAAATTTAGACACTTGGGATTTGACAAAGGGAAGCATTGACAGTGGTACCAGGGACTTCTAAGACAGCTGAAAAGAAAACAAGAAGGACAAGCAAAGAAGTCTAGAAAGTCAAGGAACAGATGAAAAGAAAGCACAGAAGTTAGAAATGGACAATGAAAATAACAAAATTAGATAGGGGCAAAGTACCAGAGTCAGGGCATTCATGTAAAAAGATAGAAGATAAGGTAAGACATTTTTTAAAAGCTGATTTTGATTAAATTTGAGAAATAAGAGCTGAGGACAAAAGGCGATGTCCTGTATTACATGTGAATAGATTCTCCTGTAAGAAATTTGGGCCCGAGTTCTGCCCCTGGGAAGCATTAAGAAAGGTATACAGGCAGGATTTGGCCCGTTTTCTTTACCATTTTAAAGCTCTTGAAAACAGAGAGAGGTCAGAATACAATAAGATAGCTGGAGAATTATAGGCATAGTCTTTTTTCTCCATAGTCTGTTCTT
Organism: Egretta garzetta; assembly: GCF_000687185.1. Taxonomy (NCBI): domain Eukaryota; kingdom Metazoa; phylum Chordata; class Aves; order Pelecaniformes; family Ardeidae; genus Egretta; species Egretta garzetta. The sequence goes on along the minus strand of NW_009259036.1, from coordinate 163,923 downwards.
ACTTTCTTTAATCCATGTTGAGCTGTGCTTCATTTGCTGTATCTGGAAAGGTTACAAGCTGGCATTCTCACAGGAAACTGAACTCTGTTCTCAGAGCTGGAAAGGAAAAGGAAATGAGTGCTTAGGTACTAATCAAAGATATAGAAATGGCTATAGTTTTCAGGTGGAATGGTGTAAGAACATTTGAACTGAATCAGCTTTTCGTGTATCTGTCTTGCATCATATCATGGTGGAGGTCAAAACTGGCTACCAATTTTTATCAAAATACTACTTTTTAACTAAAAATTTTTGTAGCACTGGCTTTTCTGTTTGCAAGTATCCACACAGACAAAAAAAAAAAAACAAAAACCCAACTCATCTGTAAAATAGAAATGCACACATGAAACTCCTTTTTGTTTTGAGTGTTCAAGAGATCTGTATTTGTGTGCTTCTGTGGGTTTGGACGTCTGCTCACTTCACAGGTTGAAGATTATTCTCATGAGAAATTGTCTCCTCTTCCCTAAAACAAAAGACATGATTAACTGTAAGACATACATTCTGAACAGTGAGTGATAGCATGAAGATTCAGCACAATGGCAACCAAATATCAGTGTCTCAAAGGAATAATACCATGTATTTGAATCTAATCTAAAAGCTAAATATTTTCCCCGAAAAGTTAGAGCAACGCGATTTCTTAGATCCGTTCTAGAGGCAATATTGTTTAGGGAAAAATATTTATATATCACATAATCACCTAATATACTTTAGAATGTTCTTTTATGGCAGGAAGTTTGGGTCACAACCCCATGCAACGTTACATGCATGGGGAAGAATGGTTTAAAGGCTGCCCAGCAGAAAAGGACCAGGGGGTACTGGTTGACGGCCGACTGAATTTGAGTCAGCAATGTGCCCAGGTGGCCAAGAAGGCCAACAGCATCCTGGCTTGTATCAGGAATAGTGTGGCCAGCAGGAGTAGGGGAGTGAGCATGCCCATGTACTCGGCACTGGTGAAGCTGCACCTCAAATACTGTGTTTAGTTTTGGGCCACTCACTACAGGAAAGATGTTGAGTTGCTGGAGCATGTCCAGAGGAGAGCAACTAACCTGGTGAGGTGTCTGGAGCACAAGTCTTACAAGGAGAGGCTGAGGGAACTGGAGTTGTTCAGCCTGCAGAAGAGGAGGCTGAAGGGGATAACTTATTGACCTCTACAACTGCCTGAAAGGAGGTTGTAGTGAGGTGGGTGTTGATCTCTTCTCCCAAGTAACAAGGAATAGGATGAAGTTGGTCCTGGGGTGGTTTAGATTGGACATGAGGAAAAAATTCTTCATGGGAATGGTTGTGAAGCATTGGAACAGGCTGCCCAGGTAAGTGGTTGAGTCCCCATCCCTGCAGGTATTTAAAAGACCAGTAGATGAGGTGCTTAGAGACATAGTTTAGTGGTGGGATGGCAGGGTTAGGTTAACTGTTGGACTTGATGATCTTAAAGGTCTTTTCCAACCTAACAATTCTATGATTCTATACGTTTGCCAAGAAAGATTATTTTTGTTCAGATTTTATTGTACCTTTACAATTCAGTAAAAATGAAGCACATTAAGAAATTAATTTAGATCTTCAGGAAATAAGCTTATACATAGGAGCATTAAAGCCATAATAAGACAGGTACACTGTACAATGAACCTCCAAGGACAGGAAAAAGAAATGGAAACGAAAACATGTATGAAGAGATAAGGAGGGCAAGTTAGGTTAACAAGATTGTGCTTATGGATGATTTGATTTCAACCTGTTTCAACCTCCCTGGTATTAATTGGGAAATCTCTGAGGCATGCTGTAGAATGGAGACAAAATTGAAAGACTGAGGATTTAGTAAATGATTGCTTTCCTAAGTCACTGTGTTAAAAGCCCAATATGGAACAGTTTTTGCCTAATCTAGATTGAATTTTACCCAGTGACTAAGGAAACAGTGGTAAAGTATTGAAACAATAGAAGACAATGAAGTCAAATGTCCACAGTCCATAGTACATTTAATTTCTTTATTTTTAAAGTAGTGCTATTGTATACATAACCAGCAGGTACACAAAGAAATTGGAAATATGGAATAAGAAGACAACAGTAAGGAATAGTGAGTCCACCCATCAAATCCATAGCTTTCCAATTTATTTATTTCCAAAACACAGTAAATTGTAATATACTATGGGTTATTTGATAATATTTTGAAACAAATTATGATAGTCTAATCTACCTATAAGTCACTGATTTAAAAGGGCAGTGACATATATGCAATTCTAAAATGTTTTTGATGTACATGAAATCTTAGATAGTGTAGACAATGTCATCACTAGTTGCTGTTTTCAGTCTACCACACATAATAGTACAAGGAGGTGTAAATGGATATGAAGGGAAGTGAGACTGAACTGTTGTTATCTAAAAAAAAATGACTGGAACTGTTGTGTTCCTTACACAGGTCTATAGCCATATACAAACTGCCCTCCTGCAATATAAGTATCGCGGCCCATATACCTAATTCGATATCAGTAACTGCAACATAGTATTGTAAAAAAAAAAATTAAAGTCCTTACTCTGAAGCTTTAGAACTGTTTTATAATCTTCCTGAAAAGTGGTAAGATAAAAGACTACAGAATCTTTAAAATCTTTATTGAGCCTTGTTGACTGAAGAAAATAGAAGTCTGCAAATTAATGAGCATTGACATAAAGAAAGGCATTTGTCTCTTAGGAAACAAGTGTCTACTGATTTTTTCTTTACATTTGCTACAAGTTGTACAGATGTTTTGCTATTCAAGAGACATATCTCCTTGCTGAAGCCCAAATTAATGACTTACTTGAGATACAGTTTTATACATGAAGATTTGTTGTTTTCTAGTATGGCATTCAGAGCCATGACATCTCTGGAGTCCTTTTCCTGACTGATGTTTCATTTTGTATGCCTTAAAAGCTGAGTTAAAATTTTTGTAAGACTGAAAAGAAAAAGGAATAGCTTTGAACAATGACAAATATTTACAAATAGATTTTATTACAGTAACTGAACCCTTTTATTGGTATTGGATAGTAGCAATATGTTCAGTGCAGGTATGAGATGAATGGGGAAAAAAACAAGTTTTTCCATCATAGCTGCAAATGGCCTGAAAAAATAAATCCATAATCCTGGTATACACAAATTTCTTGCCAAGAGAAGTATAGTCATAACATCAAAGTGATCTGATCTTTAAGATCCTTGGATTCAGTTCGTGGCAGACACTGCTTAAAAATTTAATGTTGTGCTTTCTTTCTCTAACTGCAAACTGAGACAATATTATTTCACTATACTTTACATACTTTGTCTTTGTAAAAGTTCTTCTCACTGAGATATTTCTCATAACTCTATCTATATTTCCAACACAGTAAGAGTCTGAATTTGGTAAGCATCTTTAAATATCACTTTCTCTAAAAATAACACAAAACATGTATTTTAGAAAGTCAGGCCTCTAGAATATTATCCCAAACACTTTGATAAGTGAAATCATTATTACTTAATATAATACACTGAAATAGTCAGTAGAACAGAGACTGGAAGTTATTTTCAAGTAGAAGCAAAAGAAGGAGGGATGCTCAGTGAAGACAAACCAGGAGGTGAGAATGCCATCAGTGCAGGAAGAATTAGTCATCTCACTGATGAGAGTGTAGTCCCAAAGTAACTGAGAGGGGTTATCATTAAATTTAAGCTTACAAGTTTCCTGAAGCTTAAGGTTACAATACAGACCAGTGTGTTGAATTTCATGATTTAGAATACAGTTTAAGTGAGTAAAGGAAAAGGATTTGGCACCTAGATAGAATTAAACAAAATAGGGTCATCATTTTGGCACTCATGCTCATACAGAAACATTTATTGCCTGGAGCTCCAGTAGACTCATGCAGAATCTATAATACCAAATTATTTTTTTTATCTCTTGCTGGTGTATCTGTCTTAATGCTAGAGCACCTGAACAGTGAAGATTTTCAGTATTTTAATGTGCATGTCAATAAGAAAAGAGTTGATTTAGCATTTTTTAACCTCATATTTTTCAGTGAAGTCTTCTGGGAACTGTAATGCATACATGGAGGAATACCTTCTCAAAACTGGAGATAAAGAGAGGAACCAAGTTTATTCTAGAACAACGTCCACCTCCAATAACAACAGCAACAACTGCCTGAGACACTTTCACTTTTACAGACAGTATATTGTTCTAGACAGACCAGTGATTTAGGTACAGTGAGGTCTTTCGTCTGTCTCACATCCCAAGGGAGAATTCTAACCAAAAATTTGTAAGGCAACCTTCCAAAGTATCTAGACTTTCAAGGAAGTGAAAGTCTGCTTTTCCTGTAAATCCTACTAATACCTTTACAACTCTGGTATTTTCTTACTCTGGTGAATACAAATTATTCAGCCTTAAAAGAAATGTCAAAACTAGACTGAGTCAACCCAGTCTTTAACAGATTGGAAATGTATTTGTGCTGACAATGCCTTTTAAACTTATGAAAAGGAATTCATCTTTTAAATAGCATGTAGGACCTGCTACTGCTAGGTAATAAATTTTAAAAAGGATTGACCATTGTTATAGAAAGTGGTTTTGTTATTGCTGTCTTGTCCTACTAGGTAGACATTTGCTCAATCTGAATGAAATGGTAGTAAGAAAATTGCTGACACATTAAAGAAAATTAACTAATCCCATGTATCAGTTATCAAATGGTTTATAGAAGGTTACCTTTTACTATAAAACAATACAGAAACAAATGTTGATGTTGCAGTCTGACATGATTTGCTTCAAAAGATTGTTTTCAAATACATTTATTTTTTTGGTTCTACTAACTAGAAAAAAGTAGGGAATACAATCAGGTAGTAGAAAGCATTTTTCCTAGTAACACAAGTATTACACCTGCATTTCTCATTCTTGCAATTTACATTTTATTAAATTATGCAAAATTTTAAACTTAATGTGATACACTTTATTAACTTATTTTAATAAGAAAACTATGAGACATTCAATTATTTTATCTTGATAACACATGTTTGTTTTTCCTGTATACGTGTGAATTTAAAAAAAAAAATTCAAAGAGATAAATCAGTCTAATGATTCACAATACTTTTTTTGCTGGGTTGAATAAGTGTTAAACGACGTGAGACAAAAAATAGTTCTAAATCACTGCTTCTCATATATTGTGGCAATTAACATTTGTGATACAGAAACAAATGCTTATGTCTCATTAAATGTAATGAAATTATCCATTGTTATTATTCACTAATGTTCTAACCTTTTTCCCAGAAGAAATACTTAGTAATCTAAGAAGAATACATTTGTGGAAATTGTATTCTCCCTTAAGATTTTGTAAGAAGCTCATGAGAATCAGCAATTACATTGGTACTTCTTTAGCTTAAACTTTTAGATTAATCACAGGAAGGTTTTGTTCATAACCTTATTGTCAAAAACATATATTATGTGACAAGTTTATCCTCAATTAGGTTTTGCTAAAGAGTCTTCTTTGTACTATTATGCATGTTTTGGTTTAGTTCAAAGGTAGTTTATTCCCTTTACAGATATACTAATCTAAAAGACATTCTGTTGAGTACACTGCTTTTAGTGAATAATTAATTTGAAAAAACTATTTTCTTCTGATTGCTTTCCTTTGAATGCACAGCCTCGCTTTTGATGATCAAGATGACAAGATAATACAATATCACCATGCAAACACTGCAACCAACAGGTAAGCCCTATTCTGCACATTGAAGAAATTTATCTTTTGTAGTTTTATCTGATTGTTTGTAGATGTCAGCTAAACCCTATTTGATATCTTTTCTCATAAATAATTTGCATGTTTGAATGGTTCCATGCCTTTAGGTTGAGAGAAATAAAAAAGCCTAAGAATTCCAGTGTTCTGTACATTTATTTGACATTATCAAAATGTACCACAGAGGCAATATGTCATGTTATGTCATAATAGAAAATGACAAGCTCTCTACAAACACATGAATAGCAAATCTTTTATCTGGCATTAGTGAAATAAGTAACAAAAGTATAAATGTCTTCATTTACAAAGGGGCTAGATACTGTAACTAAAGACAAGTGAAACCTCTTAAAGAGAATCTTTTAAATGACTACATGCTCACAAAGCAGCATGGCAGAATTAGAATGGGAATGTTCCTTGCCATAAAATAAATGTTACTATTTAAGCAGTTGTTTTTTCAGTGATAATTGTAGATTCCTTCATGTTGACAGACCATTCCAACTTGACTAGGTGGCACAAAGCAAAGGGCATTTCTGGTGTATCTGGAGCACAGAGGAGAGCTTTCCAGTGGCAGGGTATACTTTACCAAATAGTAGATCACTATGAGAATATACTTACCACTGCATGTTGATCACTGGTGAAGAGAAGACTGATAGTTGTGAATAAGCTTTTCCACATGTCTTCTGAAGACAGATGTGCTCTGTAGCTATTGCTGCAGTGTTGAGAAAGAAATGAAGCATTACAGTACAGAAAGCAGTGGGATATGACCTGTAGTCTCACTGAGGTTGGAGTAATAATAGCAAGGACTGAAGTAACATAAACATAGGTATCACTTAGAAATGCAGATCACTCCTCAGGATAAGACACTACAAGAACTCGGATATAGGTGATCTTCATGCAGGCTAATATACAAAGAAAACATACCCTGTCTGAACACCGATTTATTTGGATTGTAGTAATATGAAGTAGAGGAAAAAAAGCAAAGGCATAGGTGTTGTGGAGAATTATATTTTAACTGTTAATTTTTGTATATGTGTGTTCATAGTATGTTGCTCATGGTAATAAAAACAATTAGGATCGTATTTATTCCTTCCACATATCCCTGTGAGATGTCTGATCTAAGTTTTAGTTCACTGTTTTAGCTGCATTTATAAACAACACAGAGATATAATAGCTGTCAGAGCATAAGTTACGTAAGTTAGGGCATAAGTTACTTAAGTTATCTTAGGTATTTATCTTAAGGTACAATGATTAATTGTTTTATGGATGTTTCTTTTTTTCCCCCACTGATTATGAAGAGAGCTTAACTCAGGCCAGATAATTCCTCCCCCATGACACTTCTCTGATGACAGCATGAATCACCCTCCTGAGTTCTTGTTTTCTTCTGTCCACTAGAGGAAGGAAGTTAGATAATTATTTCATATCGATTAAGGAGAAGGATGTAGTCCTTGGTTCTCAATTGTTGCCAAGTTCTGCTATGACTATATCACATGATATAGTGATTATCTTTTACTTTTTTGTCTAATTTTTTTTTTCTGTTAACAGAATAAAAAATGCTGAGATGAGAAACTACTGTTTCTCTACTGAGAAACCACCCAACTCAATTTCTAGTGTTTGAGATTTATACTGAGGTTTTACTGAACAAATTAATTTAGAAACTAATGAAGTACAAATATGTGCATAAAACTAACCTTACCTCCCATAATGGAGTTGTCTAGGGTGGAGATAATTTTTTTTCATAGTAGCTTGTATGGGACTATGTTTTGGATCTGGGATGAAAACAGGGTTGATAAACATACAGATATTTTAGCTATTGCTGAGCAGTGCTTAGTGAGCATCAAGGCCTTTTCTAATTCTCACACTGCCCCACCAGTGAGTAGGCTGGGAGTGGGAAAAAAGCTGGGAGGGAGCTCAACTAGAACAGCTCACCTCAAGTGATATCCCATACCATATGACGTCATGCTCAGCTTCTAAAGCTGGGGCAAGGAGATGGAAGAGGAGGATGCTCAGGGTGATGGTGTTTGTCTGCCCAAGTTACCATCATGCATGATGGAGCCCTGCTTTCCTGGAGATGGCTGAACACTTGCCTGCCCCTGGGAGGTAGTGAATGAATTCCTTCTTTTGCTTTGCTTGCGCGCATAGTTTTGTTTCACTTATTAAACCATGTTTACCTTGACCAACGAGGGTTTTTGCTTTTGCCCCTACAATTCTCTTTCTCATATCACTGCAGGGAACTGGGTAGTGAGAGGCTGTGTGAGGCTTAGCTGCCTACCAGGGTTAAGCCACAATCATACCTAAAATCTTATGAATAACCTCTTTTTCAATTATTTGTGTGGTGGGGTCCTTTTAAAGGCTGGCTTATCTGCTGCAAATATATTTTCACCTACAAACTTATTTAGTATTATTTTATTGTTATCTACATACACTGTAGGGATAAAGTGACTTAAATATTCTATGAAAATATTCATTTGGAGAATGACTAGGTTAGCAACAGAAGTCCTTGTGAAAAAAAAAAAAAAAAAAAAACAAACAACGGTCTGATTAAACTACATCTCTGTCCTGGTTTCGGCTGGAACAGAGTTAATTTTCTTCCTAGTAGCTGGTGTGGTGCTGTGTTTGGGATTTAGTACTAGAAGAATGTTGATAACACACTGATGTTTTTAGTTGTTCTTGGGTAGCGCTTAGACTGGCCAAGGACTTCTCAGCTCTCAGCTCTGCCAGGTGCACAAGAAGCTGGGAGGGGACACAGCCGGGACAGCTGACCCCAACTGGCCAAAGGGCTATTCCATACCATATGATGTCCTGCTCAGTGTATAAGCTGGGGAAAGAAGAAGGAAGGAGGGCGACATTTGGAGTGATGGCGTCTGTCTTACCAAGTAACCACTGCGTGTGATGAAGCCCTGCTTTCCTGGAGATGGCTGAACACCTGCCTGCCCATGGGAAGTGGTTAACGAATTCCTTGCTTTGCTTTGCTTGCATGTGTGGCTTTTGCTTTCCGTGTTAAACTGTCTTTATGTCAACCCATGAGTATTCTCACTTTTACTCTTCTGATTCTCTCCCCCATCCCATTGGGGGGTGTGTGTGTGAGTGAGCGGCTGTGTGGTGCTTAGTTGCCAGCCTGGGTTAAACCACGACAATCTCTAACCTTGCATCCCTCTTTAGAAAACTACATATTCATTACGGGAATTTATTCCAGTCCTTTAGATGTGCACAGAAGCACATGTTCACACACATGTGCACATGTACATGCACACACACAGAAATCACAGCTCTATAAAATTAATTTGTGAGACAATTTGGAAGTTTTATTGGAACAGCTAAACTATTTGCTTACCAAGGAATATTTCCACAGTTGGTTACAGATCTGTTGCTGAAGTATCAATTCCATTAACAATATAAAGCAGTTGTTGAAGGAGATATGTAGTGGTTGGTCACTTGAAATTCTGTACTAATGAATGATCATTGTGATCAGATTTGTCCAAAGGTCAACATGAGTTCTGCAACAATATTCTAAGACTTTTACACAACTTGATAAATCATCTCATCTAAACCACTCCATCTGGGCCAATTAGCTTCACTTTTGGCTTCTTTCCATCAGTAGTTTTGCACTGCTATTTTATTATTTGTTTGGGTTTTTTTAATGGAGCCTCACATATTCAATACATTAACAAAAGAGACAACCTTATGAACTATATGAACTTCCTTTATAAGAATAGTGTGTCAAATGAGCTTTCCAGTTGTGTTGTGCATCTGAGAGGCAAAGTTTCAATAAGAGTTATAGAGTTTGTTGCAGCATGGTAGCACTGTTTACTAAATGCAAATTCTACTCTACAACACAGTCAAAAGAAAACTTGGATGACAAATACCATATGTTGACAACTTCCCCACCTATAAAGGGTATCAAAAGTTATGCACAGAAAGAAGTGACTAAGTCCTTTGAAAGCTATGAAAAAAATAGAAAATTAAGGAAAAATATATATTTTTTTTTTCCTAGAAGTGTTATTTCTGGCCTGAGCAGAAACCAGAAGAACTGAAAAACTCTATCAAAGCTCTTTAATAACATTAATTTTCTAGATCAAAGAGCCAAATTTTTAGCTTTTTAAATTCTGTTAACAATGATAATGATAGTTCAGGTAAATTTTGCATATTAAATTTTGGTTTTCTGATAGTATTAAGAAATTCTTAATTATAAATATGATACTAAATTTGTTTTCTGACAGTGTTAATATACTGTTATTTTCCTGTCAGAAGGCATCATTGTGGTCTTTTAGTCCATGTTGTTTTTTCATCCTTTTCATTTTACATGCTATTATTCTTCAATAAACTTTTTAACCTGTCCAGGCAAATGAAGCCATATGGGTAGATTTCAATGTTAAACTGACATAGTTACACATACTTCAAATGCTATGTGAGCTTAGGGCTGAAGTTGTAAACAAGAATAGTTTTCTGTGTTGCATGTTAGTATTCTGTAATTTGAATTGATATCGGATGATGTTCCCAATTTGGCAGTAAACAAAGGTTACACAGTGTGGCAGTAAAACCAATTTCTTCTTGTGCTTTGAGGACATAAACTATAACATAAAAGAGTTAAGGTGAAGTTTCCTCCCCAGGCTTTGCTGATACACTCATATTGCTCGCTTGTACATGCTCAGTACATACACTAACTACTCCTTTTCTAAAGATCCATTCTATTTCCCTGATATCCATTTAGGTTTAATACCATCTGCTAACAGCAAAGGGAAGCTTTAAGGCAAACAATGCCAAACTGTTAAAATATTTTACAGTATAATTTCTGATTTTACAATTTAAAGTACAGTAAGCTTTAAATAAGTTATCCTCTGCTCTATATTTGAAGTTTTCTTAATACGGATATTGCTTGCATATTATGCATTCAAATGTAATTAAAAAAATAAACTCTTAAATAAAACATTCCTTAAATCAAGGGTGATAGTGGAGTTAAAAGTCCAAATCTGAAAAATGCTAACTAAAGTTAATAACTATTCAAAATACAATCAACACTTTGGAGCTTGTAATGAAACCAAGATGAAACCGTTCCTGAAAACAGAATGAAATTATTTCTTCGTTAGAAGTCTCTATCAGAAATGAAGAGGAAGTGCATTATCCCCTAGGGGCCAAGCTATTTGCCTGCAGCACTAGCAGAAGTATTCAAGTCATACTGAAGGCGGATAACCAAGATTCCCATTATCATTGTAAGAGTTAGAGGATCACACCCTTGTGTATTATGGATAAAGACTGAAATAATACACAAAATAGGATCTGGATTAATCTAAATAAAAAACTATCTGAAATTCGGTAGGTTGTTTAAAGGTAGTTTCTAAACATGCTTAATAAATCATACTTCTTTTTTTTTTTGATGTTCCATCTTAGCTCCCTAGATGACTTATCACGTAAGTTTACAGAATTGTCAAAATAAAGTAAAAATCCTCTTGTAGCAGAGAAGTAAGAGAACTTACAGATGGACTGCTTTGGTCTTCAAATTACCTATCATTTGTACCAGAAATATACTGGCATTGCTAAGTGCCTAAACAGCAACGTATTTATTTTATTCATTGTTTTACTTACAAACAATGCTATTCTGTGTGATTGTCAGGAGTCAAGATTTTTAGTGGATCCTACATAGATTTATAAGGGAGAATAGTCTTCTGCATGTCTCACTGTCTTTTCCATCTGCTGCCTGGTCCTCTAGAATGTAAATCAAAAGAGCAGATGTGTAATTTGGGAATGTCACTAGCAGCACTAAATAATGAGTATGTTTTGTTTTGGCACAGTTTATGTAGAAACCTACAGTTTTCCTGGACTCTGCTTCTCATTTGCCAATTATATGGTTTCCTCTTGTGCAAACAGACGTTTTATCATGTGCATGCTGTTTAAGGTAAACCAAATGGCAGGCTCTGGAAATAAAATTTATAGAAAGCAAAATTTCCTAAGTGAGTATACTATTAATGTAACCTGCAAAGAGAGCATGGAGAAAAAAAGCCAGACCCTGTAAGCTGCCTGCTTGACACTCAAGCTAGAAGAGCTAATGAAAACTGCTGCAGAAAGCAGGGGCACCGCTTCTATCTTCTGCTGTTGACATTTATAAAAGGAGAAAAAGGAGTTTGGAACATGTCACGGTTTAACCTCAGCTGGCAACTAAGCACCACGCAACCACTTGCTCACTCTCACCCCCTGCCCTGGTGGGTTGAACGAGAGAATTGGAAAAAAAAAGTAAAACCTACGGGTTGAGATAAAGACAGTTTAATAAAACAGCAGAGGAAAATAAAAATAAATAATAGTAATAGTAATAGAAATATTAATAATAAAAGAATATACAAACCAAGTGATGCAAAATGCATTTGCTCACCACCTGCTGACCAATGCCCAGCCCATCACCAAGCAGGGATCACTACCTCCCAGCCAACTTCCCCCCAGTTTGTATACTGAGTATGACATCATATGGCATGGAATACCCCTGTGGCCAGTTTGGGCCAGCTGTCCTGGCTGTGCCCCCTCCCAGCTTCTTGTGCACATGGCAGAGCATGGGAAGCTGAAAAGTCCTTGATTAGTGTAAGCACTGCTTAGCAGCAAGTAAATCATCAGTGTGTTATCGACATTCTTCTCATACTAAATCCAAAACACAGCACTATACCAGCTACTAGGAAGAAAATTAACTCTATCCCAGCTGAAACCAGGACAGAACAAAAAGATCTTTTAAAAAAATCATTTATTTCTGTGAGAAATTAGAAGTTTTCTCTGCCATAAACATGCCTGGTTTGAGGAAAAGGAGGATCTTGAATTGCAGCACTCCCAAGGTATGAGAAAATGTCACTCCAGGACTGTAAATAATACAGAGATGAGGTGAAAATTTAAGGCAAAAAAGGTTTAAGTGGACATATAAAGAATAAACAAATGTATAGAACTGATTGGATGGCTGGATGTCAAAACACAAAATCACAAGATGTATCCATTTTGTTATTTGTGTGAAAATGGCTATGCAAAGGACGGAAATTCTTAGGGAAAAGCTAGTGGTAGAACTTCCACATTTTTCATCTCTTCAGGCACTGCAGAGACATATTTTTTCCTTAGCATAGTTGCAGACAAAATTTGCATTAAATATGATATTATTTCTGTGCGTGTTGCTAGCACCTTTCCAGACTTATTCCTTTCTTCTGGATAATACTGACACTAGTTCTACCTTGAGAACTTACAAATACTTGTTCCTAAAATCTGTAACAATAGATAGAAGTTTTGAAAGAATAGAAGAATGAGATAGTACTTAAAGGAAACAGAAGGAGATGGGGGAAAGGGACATTAAGATAACATATATTGAGATAAAAAGAAAAATCTCTTTTATGCCCTTTACAAATGTATGCAGTCTCTTTAAGCTCATGTTATTAGCTATTTCTATATTAAAAACTAAATAAAATATCAACACTCATTCTTATTGTCAATAATTTCATTGAGCATAGATTCTGTAGATGATTTGGCACGTAGCTTTTGTGCAGACAGTCTTAAAATAATAAAGAATGAGCTGCAAAGCCTCAAAGATCTTCTGTGTCTACTAAATGCACAAGATATGAATTCTATTTGCCAAGCCTTAGCAAGTTTTTTGATTAATTTGCTGGTAAGGGTAAACAGATTTCTACCTTCACTTCTTTGAGAGTACATACAGAAAGCAGGTGGAGAAGTCGTTAGGATTCTGCAGTAGAGTTAGGAATTATGAAGATCAGTAGATAGTTGAAATGTTCCAAGTAATGCAGCTGGATAATAGTATCAGCTGGACCTCAGTGCTTAGGGTAGATAAGTGAGTGCAAAGAAGATCCAGAGGTGAAGGGAGCAAAAGGAAAGGCAAAGCTAGGAAAACAGAGGCAGAGATTACTTGAGAAGTCCACAAAACCTGAGTCTTAATGAAAGGAAAAGAAGAAATCAAAAAGGGGAGGCATTTCAGTTGCCATGCTTGGCTCAGGTGGAAACACTATTGATTGCTGCAGATGTTTGTTGAATGGTAGAACTCCAGTGTTGAGATGATTTGGAAAATCATGACTATCATTTCCTTTACCATCTACTACTATCAAGCCATCAGACAGATGGGGTACAAATTAACTGGAATCTTCATTACATGCTCTGATTGTTCTTCGTATCATCAACCATTTATCCATTGAGCTTCTTTCCTTAGAGTCATTTTTCTTTCCC
>NW_009259036.1:148943-149981 GCF_000687185.1 Egretta garzetta | reverse complement strand
GGTATTTTTTTGCAAAATGACATTTACTTATAAAGTGACACTCTTTTTCACCCTCAGGTGACATTTCTATGGAACACTGTGCAAATATTTGGCAAAGATTTCCTGGATCGATTAGAAGAAACAAAGGAATAAACATACAAAATGTTGATTTTCTTGTTGCTGTGACTATTGTTTTGAAAGACCGATGGAGGATGTTCAGGTTTTTCTGTCTTCTTGGCAGCAATATTGAAAAGCTTGCCCAACTGCAACACACGTACTTTCACCTTCATTAAATTGGGTCTGCAGACTCCTGATGAGGGAAGGTGCATGTCATCTTTCACAAGATGAGCTGGTCTAAAAACAGCAAAATGATTACAGGGCAGTCACGCAGCAATCATGGGAAAGGATGTACTAGATTGCATACATAAAACTGACCTTACAAAAGCCTAGTGGTCAAAGAGCCATTTCCCCAAACATTTCTTTTACTTAACTATTGCATTTATTTTTAAGAAAAATTAGATTTTGAGGAAAATCCTGGGCCTGGTGAAATAATCTCATTTTAACGTATCAATATTCCATTCCTCTGGTAATGAAACTTTTCTGAAGAAGTGGATACATGAATGAAGAAATGTGTTGATTATGTGAGGTAAATCTCAGGAGCTGTTTGCCACGTGTTCTTTTAGATGCCCATCCCACAGGGAAGTCTGCTGCCTCCCTGGGGCCCAAGTCAGGGACGTTGCGAAGAGACTCCTTGGTCTGGTACGGCCCTCTGATTATTATCCACTATTGATTGTACAGGCAGGCAGCGATGAGATGCCAGAGAGAAGCCCCAAATCAATCAAAAGGGACTTCAGGGCACTAGGGAAAATGGTTGAAGGATCAGGAGTGCAGGTAGTGTTCTCCTCGATCCCATTAGTGGCAGGGAGGAACACGGAAAGGAACAGGAAAACTAGACTGGTTAACACGTGGCTCAAAGGTTGGTGCCATCGCAGGGGCTTGGGGTTCTTTGATCATGGGGAGGTATTCACGGCACCGGGCCTGTTGACAACAGACGGTGCC
>NW_009259036.1:140734-146387 GCF_000687185.1 Egretta garzetta | reverse complement strand
GAGGAGGCTGAGGGGAGACCTGATTGCCCTCTACAACTACCTGAAAGGAGGCTGTAGGGAGGTGGGGGTCAGTCTCTTCTCCCTGGTAACAGATGATAGGACAAGGGGGAATGGTTTGAAGCTGTGCCAGGGCAGGTTTAGGCTAGACATTAGGAAAAACTTCTTCACGGAAAGGGTTGTCAGGCTCTGGAATGTGTTGCCCACGGATGTGGTTGAGTCCCCATCCCTGGAGGTATTTAAAAGAAGGATAGATGAGGTGCTTAGGGACATGGTTTAGTGGTGGGATGGCAGGGTTAGGTTAAAGGTTGGACTTGATGACCTTAAAGGTCTTTTCCAACCAAAGTGATTCTACGATTCTATGATTTGTACATTTTCTGATTCATTGTAGGAACAGGAAAGAATTAATCTGTTATTGGCAAATCCTCAGTCGTTAAAGACTTTTGGATGAATCTTTAGTTTACTAAATTTGTCACCACAAGATCATTATCTTTAAGCTCAATTTTAAAGAAAACAAAGTCAAAAAGTACCATGTTTCCATGATGGCTTAATGATTTATAATAAAATTTAAAAGTCACAGGAATAAAAGGTGTCTGGATGTCTATGCTAAACAAAGGAAACACTCATCCAAAACGAGAGATTCCATTTATTGTCTAACCATAGTCATCCAGAGACATTTTATGTTCCTGAGAATGTCTGGGACATCTGCACAGGATTTCCGATACACAGCACAGGCCCTGGTGGGATACCCAAAGGCTTCTATAGCAGCAATTGGAAGCCAGAAGGAATCCTCTAAGGCATCTCATATGGTGCTAAACTCTTTAAGTCTAAGATGCTTAATTTTCTTCTTGCCTGGGATTTTATTTTTTTTTTTTCTGAGAGTGAAATTCATGGCCTAGTGTTCTGCATCAGGCCAAATATGGAATCAGTTTCACACTTGCATTGAAAGGGTTTTTTCCCCCCAGTTTTCGCAATTTCTTCTTTGTAATGAAGATTTTCTCATCAGACCCTTTATGCATCCCAAAATCACTCTTTAGGTAAAAAACTACTCCTGTGAAAGGATAAGACAAGTAGATGCTAAACTGTACGGGCAGACTTAAATTAGTCAGGTCCCAGCCTCATCCCACCTAATTATATTCAGTTAGTGCCTTACTTCAGAGATTAACTGATCCACTGTTTTGAGTCTAGCCCTAATTTAGTTTGGGACTCTTTCATGTCTCATGTGACACAGCAGTGATTGTCATGGTAGTACTCAGACTAAAGACATCCACCTAAAGTTGTCTGGAGAGTAAAAATTACCATCTAAGCTCTGCCCTGTCTCTTGAAAGGAAATCAGATCGGTCTTCACTTTAAAATGAGCTTTCAGTAAATACAATCCTTAGTTCAGTGCTTTGTAAATTGAAAGCTTTTAATGTACTTCTCAGAGCACTGCCCTCATACACCCTTAAGTGGACTCTCCATTCAACAAGTAAGTTGTTGGACATGGCTTGTTTCATTTTCCTAGTTATAATTAAGTTTGACCATTTTATCAGACATAATAATTTAACTGGAAAAAATACAGCCTTTCAGACATGAGGCCAAGAAGAGCTGACTATTTCTGAAGTGTGGTCATCCACCAGCAGCTGGGGGTCTGTAGTAAACCCCAAATGGGAGCACCAGTGATGAGAATAGACATATTTGCTCATTTGAAGATGCTGATACAAATTCTGCAATAATTTCCAGGTGTCTTCCCTAGCTCGCTAGTATCTTGTCAGTTTGGTCTGAGCTGAGTTTCAGACAGATTTCTTTGATTCATGGGGTGTTATTCTTATTACCAGGTCTTTATTAAAT
Source organism: Egretta garzetta (assembly GCF_000687185.1). Taxonomy (NCBI): domain Eukaryota; kingdom Metazoa; phylum Chordata; class Aves; order Pelecaniformes; family Ardeidae; genus Egretta; species Egretta garzetta. The sequence goes on along the minus strand of NW_009259036.1, from coordinate 144,560 downwards.
ATATGCCTCCTTATACAACTTTATGTAATATACACCATATTGTACATTCTGTAATAATCTGATTCTTGTCATACGGTTTAGTTAGTTTTCCTTAATTTCTTAAATTCTGATTATGGGTATGTGATTTTTTTTTCCTTTATGTGCTGGGATGGATGCCTTCATTTTGGATATCATGAAGCCCTTTCTTGTCATAACCTCAGGAAGGCTCTGGAAGTGTCCTTTTTAATCACAGAAAAGTAAATAAAAAGATGAAATTACAGCTAAGACCAGTGCTCTGAATTGCTACCATCCTGTGATTATGATTCCACCTGAATTATTTTTTAAGTTGGATATGAATTCATGCAATATAAAGCAGAAGTGAACAAATAATTTACTTTACATTATGGAAATCTTAGATTTTTCAATTAAAAACAGCAGGCTGGACAGTGCTGGATAGATTTTAAAAAGAATTGCTGCCCGCTCAATAACACACATTCACATTCAGCAGCACACAGCATCAAACAAATTACAGTTTATGTAATTTTTACCCTATGTAATATATATATTAAAATATTTTCATAGTATATGAATACACAGACTTCCCATGCTCATTTATCTGAAATTAATGGTATGAATATGTTTAACATATTAAGGCTACATGTAGGCTATATCTATCAGATAGATTTCCTCTGAGGAGCTGTGCGCATTATTATGATATTATTTTTTTTTTTTTACCTTTAAGAATTATTCTGTAAGTGATTAAAATCTTTCACCTCCATTGAATTCCCCAAATGTGTTGTATGTATTTATACAAGTAGTAATAATCTCTATATTCTCTTGAAAACTGGTTTAGCTAAAATTAAATTTCATTTAGTTTTAAATCTATTTATGTTTATAAAATACGTAATACTAAAGGGTATATTAAATATTAACAGGTAGTAGTTACAGAAAATAATGAAATATAGTGATAGTATACCATAGGTTCTGATAAAGCAGGACATAAGAGGGTAATCTAAAGCAAATAAACCAAAACTGCACAGAAATGGAAACTCTCACTTCCCCAGTCCCGGCAAAAAAACCAAAAAGAAATGTGTAGTTAAAATTCAAAGATATGCTGGGGGGGAGAGGAAGAAAACTAATTCAAATTGTGAAAATGCTTTTACAATATGAAGAAATGGAACAACCTAATCAAGGTGCAAAGAACAGATTCCTGTTAACATAAGGCAGGAAAAGAAGCGTTAGTAAATTTTGTATTGTGTAGGCAGATGGTAATGATATAATAGCTGTTAATGCAGTGAATCTTATTCCATTTTAAGTTTTGAACCAAGGTGTGATACAGTGATAAACCTACTCAGATTTAGTATCCTTATATGGTGACATATTTGATCACATGATATTTCAAATATGTATAACACAGAACACTGAGGGTGTAATTAATCAACTCAGTTGTGCTATGAGTGTTCCAGCCTATTCCTTTCTTCTTTGTGTTTTGTTTGGTTTTTGTTTTTGTTTTTTTAATCAGTTTCATCTCAATTCTCTGAGCACTGTTTAGGGATGCTATCAGTAAACGTTAAAGTACTAGCATTAACTGCAGTCTGTTAACAGGTGTTTATTTAGTTATGCCTTGGAGTGAAATATTTCTCCTGAGACTAGTTTGAAGGAACTCATTTGCTAGATAATTTCCTACAAGACTGTATATTTTATTTTATTTCATTTTATTAATCTAATAGAAACTAGATCTGGGTTCTACTGACCTTGAATTAGATAACACTCAGGAAAAGACACAGACCAAGATAACAATACTGCTTATATAAGACATTGTTAGCTATAGACAACCATTGCCAAACAATTTCTGGTCAGTGCTCAAATCATGTGATTAAATTCTGGCCTTTTCTGTTAGACAGAGATTGATTTAGCAAACACTGCTCTTATTTTTTTCTAATTTAACTACAAGCTCACCCTTTGCTTCTATGAGCTCAAAGGGACAGCCTTGCTTTATCTGATCTTTTAATCCTTTCAAACTGATACCTGAGAACCCCTTAGGCACTCAGGTAATTGGTGGGAATATAGGGAGAATTTGCAATAAATGTCTTTGAAGGTGTTGAGAGAAGACAAAAGAAAAGGGGAAGGAATTAAAGTCAGATGAGACATCACCTCAGTGAAAAATGGTTATGTATATGAATCATTGGAAAGTCTGTAACTGGATTGTTTACAAAAGGTACAGGAGATTCTAGAGCTTTCTGAAGCCCACATGAAAAGATTTTTCATCATGTGTAATGTACAAGCAAGGTTCTTTAAATATGTGGTGACACGCCAAAGTTGCTTTTCCATGTCAGATAACAAATAACTATTCTCTCTCAAAATTTCCTTAGAATTCCCTTTGCAGACATTTTCTTTTCTTTTCTTTTTGCTTTGTTTCTTTTTTTTTTTCTTTTTCTCTCAGTTTTTACACATTTTCTATTTATTGTGGTTTGGTTCTGGATCCCAACACACTCCAGCTAAGCCCAACGGCCCAAATTCTTGAAGGATTTAGAAACAAGGTAGGAAAAAAGACTTGACACAAGTATTTCAGATGTTAAAGATTAGGTGCCTGCTTGTAGAAAAGAACTAGTTGGAAAGGTTTTTTTTGAAAATCTGAACACCACCACTTCCTATTCTGGCAGCATTTTTGAGAGGAATTAATTCAGAGTACTGTACTTCTCATGGCTCCCTGTTCTGGGTGCATAATGACATAATTACAGGATCAGATTTTTGAATTCCATATTAATTACTGTTTGGGGCACATGCCTCTGGGCATTCACAGTAGCTCTGTGTTCTAGAACCAAAGTTTCTGAAGGAGTTCTAATGTGCCTAAATTTGTACATGCTAGGACCTAGATGAATGAATAACACTAGGACAGTATTTCAGGATAGTTTAGAGAGCCTGAAATTTTATTTATAAACCTAAATTCAGGACTTCAATCTATAAATGCTACCTAGACTTCACAAGTATATGCCTTATGTGACTGAGACTTCTATCAAAACTTTCCCTGCAGGCTTAAATTTAAACTACTAAGCATGCTTAGTGTAGTGTTCAATTTCTTTGACCAAAGATTCTTCAATTAAAAAAAAAACCACAACACATAACCTTGCAAAACTCTCTTTATTCAGACAGGTGAGGTGAATCTTACCTTATTGAACTTATTCCAGTCTCTCTCTATATAATTGGTGATCTTTGCACAACCACTTAATGGCTAGGTCACTCTTACAGAAAGGTGCTCAGGGTTTTAGGCCACCTTCTCCTTTAAAAAGTTTGGATGCCCAAACTTGGAGCAACTTTGGTGGCTCAAGGCTTCATCCAACCTGACTTTGAGCAATTCAAGGGATGAGGCACTCACAATTTCTCTGGGCAGCCTGTTCCAGTGTCTCACCATCCGTATTTGGGAGGCATACAGGAATGCTGCCAGAGCATGTAGGGAAGCAACTAGAAAGGCCAAGGTTCGCCTTGAACTAAGTCTGGCAAAGGACATCAAGGATAACAAGAAGGGCTTTTTCAAGTATGTCAGCAGTAAACGTAAGACCAGGGGTAATGTGGGACCGCTGCTGAACGAAATGGGTGCCCTGGTGACAGAAGATACAGAGAAGGTGGAGCTACTGAATGCCTTCTTTGCTTCAGTCTTCACTGTCGAGGCTGGCCCTCAGGCTCCCCAGTCCTGGCAGCTAAGCGAGCAAGCTTGGAGAAAGGATGACCTTCCCTCTGTCGATGTGGGTCAGGTTAGGGATCTTTTAATGAAGCTGGACACCCACAAGTCCATGGGCCCCGATGGAATGCACCCACGAGTGCTGAAGGAACTGGCAGACGACATTGC
>NW_009259036.1:135341-139950 GCF_000687185.1 Egretta garzetta | reverse complement strand
GAGAGGGACCTGGGAGTCCTGGTGGACAATAAGCTGACCATGAGCCAGCAATGTGCCCTTGTTGCCAAGAAGGCCAATGGTATCCTGGGGTGTATTAAGAGAAGTGTGGCCAGCAGGTCGAGGGAGGTTATCCTCCCCCTCTACTCTGCCCTGGTGAGACACCACCTGGAGTACTGTGTCCAGCTCTGGGCTCCCCACTTCAAGAAAGATGAGGAACTCCTAGAAAGAGTCCAGAGGAGGACAACTAGGAGGCAACTAGGATGATAAAGGGACTGGAGCATCTCCCCTACGAGGAAAGGCTGAGAGAGTTGGGCTTGTTCAGCCTGAAGAAGAGAAGACTGAGAGGGGACCTTATCAACACATACAAATATCTTAAGGGCGGAAGTCACAAGGATGGAAGCAGTCTGTTTGCAGTGGTGTCCAGCGACAGGACTAGGGGCAATGGGTGCAAACTGAAACATAAGAGGTTTCAGTTGAATATGAGGAAGAACTTCTTTACTCTAAGGGTGACGGAGCACTGGAACAGGCTTCCCAGGGGTGTTGTGGAGTCTCCTTCTCTGGAGATATTCAAACTCCGCCTGGATGAAGTCCTGTGTAGAATGCTCTAGGAGAGCCTGCTTTAGCAGGGGGATTGGACTAGATGAACTCCCGAGGTCCCTTCCAACCCTTGCGATTCTGTGATTCTGTGATTCTTTATTGTAAGGAATGTCTTCCTTATGTCCAAGCTAAAGCAACTCTCTTTTGGTTGAAATCCATTGTCCCTTGTTCTATTACTACAGGCCTGGGTAAAAATGATGGTAGAAAATGTGACCCTGGAGCCTTCCCCTTTCCATTCAGCTGGAAGGGAAACAAAGTTTAATGTTTTCCTTTCTTCTTAAGTTATTTTTCTTAAGTTTGGCCTTCAGCATCCACTGCTTCTCCAGTGTAAAGCAAAAGACAGCAAGTGATGACGAACAGAAATGGCATACCAGGGTCTATCCTACAGTGCTGTCTTCATTCAGAACAGTCTGCAGTCATGGGAGTTCTCTCTGTTTAGTGTAGTAAGCCTGACTTAGATCATAGATCAATAGCAAATAATTTGATTCAGATCACACTCCAATACACAAAACTTCACTGTAATTTCTGATGATTATATATTTCAGATATTACTATTACATGTATTGTACTTTGACTATAGTGCTATCTTGTTTCTCATATATATGCAGGCGAATCACATTGCTTATACAAACACATTCCCTTTCCTAATCTCCTTATGTTTGTTGTTATTATTATTACTATTATTGTCATTACTTATTTTCTTCTTTGTTATTAATCATAATAATTTGTTCTGGTATCACCATACTGCCTAGAAATCTAAGCTATATTGTAAGACCCTCAGTTGTATCTGCTGAATAACACAGGAAAAAAAAGTAATCTATGTTTATAACCCAAAGGACTTGGAAGTTAGTGCAAAAGCAGTGATTCAGGTGCCAATTTAAATGCTTTAAGGTATCTAAAACCTCAACACAGAACTGGAAATAGGGCATGAGCTTATAAAACCCCCAAATCATTCTGGATCAGCAGCTGAGGGCCAGACGAGCCGTGACACTGAAAATGGCATTAGACACATTGCTGAATCACTGCCAATGTGAAACAACTGTATGTCTCCTATACAGTATCTTTGCACTGAAGTACTAAAATATAATGAGGATCAATGAGGGCTTCCCTTGATTAGGGATGGTGTTACTCAGACTACGTTAAGAGTATGTGAGGAAAAATTTAACTGATCTGCTTCCATTTTAATGATGCATCTTTGGTAAGCATAGAAAATTTAAGACTCCCAAAACAAGGCTCCTTTGGAACACCACCATCCAGACTCTACAGTAGCAATAACATTTTATTTTCAATAATTGTAAGCTGCAAATTATCTTTTCTCTGAGACTGCATGGAGAGCGTATTTACATCTATTATCTACTCATTTAAACTGCAGACATTTCTCAGTCTTGCCTACTCTGTAATGCCAGCTTTAGGTTATGTTTCTTTTTCTTTCCCTCAGGTGTGTGATATTGCATCCATACTGGGCAGAACAGCTAATTAATGGGTATTTTTACTGCAATTTCAAAAAGCAGCTTTAAAAGGAAGCCCCAAATTGTGCGAGATCTGAATGCAGTCTAGAGACAGACCTTCTCAGACCTTGAAGAATTCCCAGAGTATGCCAAGGGTTATCATACAGAAAGAATAATTATTGAATGGATTTAGTCTTTAAAAACTATTCAGAATTTCTTTTCATGTTTGCTGTGAATTTAACACCCAGATTTCTCTTACACATATTACAGATGTTCATAGAAACTAGGCATTTTATATATACACAAAGGCATTAGACTAATAAACTTGTAACATTAGGAACCCTTGGTACACAGGTTATAAATAGAAATAAGAGTGAAATTTGCAAGTTTTTTGTTTGACTGTACTGAACTAGCCAATTTTTGTTTTATTTAGTGGGGTTAAAAGCCATCGATAAGTCTGGGTGAACCATTTGGGATTGGAAAAATTCCAAGCTAACATTTTTGAAGGATAATAACCTTCTCTAAAATTATTTTAATTTAATATGAAATTTTTAAAGACAATCCTCATCTCTAGGTCTGCCTGTCATATGGTAGGTGCCTTCAATGGCATATTTGCACCTGAAACTGGTTTTCAGATTGGAATGTGCTTGTTCATGATTTTCACAAAATATATTTAAAATATTTTATGAGAAGAATATAAAAAAAATCTAGACTCACAGCATGCATTACAACTATCCCCATGCAGATCCTAAATGACACTGGAGTGAACCACTGCTTGCCTTGCCTTCATTTCCAACAAAAGCAATCTTAGTTTTGGTGTTACACGTGCTATACATTAGTTGCAGGTCTCCCCTACTCAACACCCATAGACTGAATGGGCACTCACCATCTACTAAAGGGACCCCAGCAGGGTCACCAGTCAGTGCCTATAAGGAGCTGAGAAAGGCCACACTCATGCCGAGGGTGAATAGCTACTGCAGCTTGTCATGAGACTCAAGCAGATGCAGAATAACACACCATGCCTCCAGTCAACTAATGTGGGACTACACTAACTGTACTTATCATCTATTACAAATAAGCAAAGCTTATTTTTGATTGCCTTGTTTCTTTGTGTTGCTGAGTCAAAGCCTTTGTTCTTTTGTTTTACATTCTCCTGCCTTCAATTTTTATCTTTATCAGGCTGCTAGTAATCACAAAAAAAAAAAAAAAAAATGTATTTTTCCAGTCAAGAGTCTTCTCATGTCTGCCTCAGTATTGATCCTTATTTCTCCTGTCTTATGGTTTTGACATCTGTCACCTCACCTGCTCTATCTTCCTATTTTTTTGTGATCTTTGAACTGGCTTACTTTGGTCCATATTAACACTGTGTTAGGCTGAATACAAATCACACTGAATTATTCTAGGGACAGCTATTCTTCCCAGACCTTTCTTTGGCCTCTTTCCAACTGGTTATTTTAGGGTCTACAAAAAGGCAAAGCAGAAGCCACAGTGGGAACCAGTCGGTCTCCCAGTGTGGAGAACAGTGGGAAAGAGATGGTACGAGTTGCAAGAGAGTGTCTGCATGACATTTAGGACTTCTCTCTAAGAAACAAGTGATCAGATTGCCAGGCAGGAAGGTGTCTCATGAAAAAATCCTCGTGTTGTGAAGTGGTCAGTGAAACTGAAAGGAGGCAAAATAGTGAAAAAAAAAACGTATTCCAGAAATTTCCCATCTAGACTGGGAGACTGCTTCAGATTCACAAAAGTAGGCATCTATACGGTAAGGGCCCTTATATAAGATATGTGTCTAAGATCCCATTATAGTCAGCCAATAGAGCCAACAAAGCTTAAAGAGCAGTTTCACCTGAATGCAGACACCAGTTGCTTTCATTTAATTGTCGACCATCATCTGAGAAATCTTAGGGTGTTTTTGTATGTCTTTAGTTGCTGGTTCAGAAATGTGCAGCTCTCTTGCATGTCCTGTGTCAAACATAATCATAGAATCACAGAATGATAGAATGTTTTGGGTTGGAAGGGACCCCTAGAGGTTATCTAATCCAACCCCCCTGCAGGGAGCAGGGACACCACTAACTAGGTCAGGTTGCTCAGAGCCCCATGCAACCTGGCTTTGAATGTTTCCAGGGATGGGGCCTCTACTACCTCTCTGGGCCACCTGTTCCAGTGTTTCACCACCCTCATTGTAAAAAATTTCTTCCTTATATCCAGTCTAAACCTACCCTGGTTTAGTTTAAAGCCATTACCCCTTGTCCTGTCGCAGCCGGCCCTACTGAAAAGATTTTCCCGGTCTTTCCTATAGGCCCCCTTTAGGTACTGAAAGGCCGCAATCAGGTCTCCCTGCAGCCTTCTCTTCTCCAGGATGAACAAGCCCAACTCCCTCAGCCTGTCCTCATAGGAGAGGTGCTCCAGCCCTCGAATTATTTTAGTAGCCCTCCTCTGGACCCACTTCAACAGTTCCATGTCCTTCTTGTGCTGAGGGCTCCAGACCTGGAAGCAGTACTCCAGGTGCGGCCTCACCAGAGCAGAGTAGAGGGGCAGAATCACCTCCCTCGACCTGCTGGCCACAC
>NW_009259036.1:126046-134063 GCF_000687185.1 Egretta garzetta | reverse complement strand
ATTTCTTACACCTAGGGATCGAGAGCTCTTGCGCTCTGTGGATCACATCCTTAAAGATCTGCCAGCTCTTTTCTGTTCCCCTGTCCTGGCGGACAGTTTCCCAGGGAGTCCTCCTGACTATCTCCTTGAGGAGCTGGAAGTTTGCTTTTCTAAAATTCAGAGTCCTGACTATAATCTTTGTTCTTCCCCTTTCCCTCAGGAGCGTGAGCTCTACCAGCGCGTGATCACTGCAGCCCAGGCTGCCTCCGATCTTGACATCTCCGATGAGCTCGCTTGCATTGGTGGCCACCAGGTCCAGTATCGCATCCCCTCGGGTAGGGGTGTCTATTACCTGGCTTAAGAAGTTGTCCTCAATGCATTCGAGAAACCTGTTGGATTGCCTACAGCTTGCTGTGTTGGTTTTCCAGCAGATATCGAGGTGGTTGATGTCTCCCAGTAGGACGAGAGCCTCTAAGTGCGAAGCCTCTCAGAGTTGGAGGAAGAACGCTTCATCAGTCGGCTCCTCTTGATCTGGTGGCCTGTAGTAGACACCAAGCACCAGGTTACCTTTGTTGCCTCTCTCTCTGATTCTTACCCATAAGCTTTCAACCTGCTCGTGGCTATTCTTCAGGGTCAGCTCTTCACACTGTAATGATTTCTTGATGTAAAGGGCAATGCCTCCGCCCCTCCTTCCTCGCCTGTCCCTTCTGAACAGCCTGTAGCCATCAATAGCTAGATTCCAGTTGTGGAATTCATCCCACCAAGTTTCCGGAATTGCAATAACCCTATATGGCTATTTGTCTCAAAAGGCACTCCATATTCATGTTTAGGCATCTGAATCAATCTGCATGTCTAAATATTTTATATAGTTTAAATTTAATGCAGTTAAATTACAAAGCACAAGGCAGGAGTTTGTGCAACTGTCATTGCTTGAGTAAAATTGGTACAGAGAATTGCTAGTCTGACCAGAGATCCTTTTGGTTAGCTAAGATTACCTAAATTCAAAAGGGGTTTATCATCTAGACTACTTAGTTGAGTACATAAAACTAAAACAATACTCCAACAAACAAAAAGTACTTGATAAAGCACAATGGCCCACAGTCAACATGATTACGTACACACCTAGCATACGCTTCAGCATTTTACTGTTTGAAGAGCAAACAGAACCTTGGAAGAGAACTAACTGCTTTCAAGTAAGTTGCCTCCCATATAAGAGGGAGAATCAGTGTGTCTCGGGCACAGCTGTGACCATCTGTTTATATTGAAACCACTATATATTTAGAAACAGAAGAGGACTGCTCAGAATAAGAGATATCTGGAAGAATATTATTAGCAAATTTCTGTTTTAAGATATTTTTTTTTTTTAAAATTTTATAAGAATGCTAGAACAGGGGTTGCCCCTGTCATAAAAAAGGGACATTTGTTTTAAAATTCACACAATATTTATTTAACATCATAACATTATTTAGCATTATAAACAATTGAATAGGCCAAGATTTTCCATCTTCGAAAAACATTTTAGACGCCCAGAGTCAACTGTGGGCTGCTTCTGCAAAGACAGCTACAACCAGTTAAGAGGTGATAAACTACCTTTCACTGACAAATGTTGCTGAGACATATAATCTTTCTTTATCATTTACTCTTTCAATTTGAATAGGATTCTAGATGTAGCTAAAGGTTAAAGCTAAACTCTGAGTAATAAATTATGTATATTATGAGATTATGTGCATTTTCTGTTTCTGTTCTGGTTTATGTCTCTCTCCTCTGCCACAGTTCAAATTTGACCATAGGGCTTTATAAGATTTCTCTTTTTTTTTCTTTTTTTCCTTTTTTTTTTTTTTTAACTTCATTTCTAAATAATGTAAAGATCCTGGCACGTACCATCTTTGACAAGTCAGAATGATTATTTCTAGAGTACTGTCGGGTTAGATAAGCTTTCCATTCTGTGTTAAAGCCTGAGATGGAGTGTTTAATTCTAACACAACCTTCCAGAGTTTGACAGCATGTCACTAGGAATCTACTGATACATGGAGGAAGTACATCTGGAAATTGAATGATTCATTGAACTTTTGGAATACGCCTCCCTCTGCAAGTTTCAAAATTTATTAACATAATGCATGTTAAATTATAATATAAGGTTTCATAGCATTAAAACTTTTACAGGTAAATTATATATATATATTTGTATATATGTGCATATATACATATTTATATCTGGGTAAGCAGAGACATAGCACTGCAAGCATTAAAGTTATAAGCATTCATTATAGAAAATTATTATTTTGAACAGGTTGCAAAAAATGTTTTTATCATTTTTTAGTTTTGCTTTGTTTCATTTTTTAAAATTATTATTATTTCATTAGTGATTTTCTCTTTCTGTTACTACTGGTGTTTTATTTTACATGCTGTTTTGGTTTTCTTTTAGTAAGTTTGTCAGATGTTGAAGGTCAGTTTTATTATGGTGTAGACAAAGAAATCCAAGTAGTATATCCCTGTACCTAGAAAGACAATTTGACCACAAAACTATGGAAATTGATGGGAAAGCTAGCAATTTACTTAAATCCACAGTTATAAATTACTGGAAAGAAGTGTCTCTGTCACAATATTTTTTTTAATACTTTTCACCATTCTAGGGTCTAAATAATAAATGAATTTTCAAAAAACAGAAATATTTGAAACAACAGATGAAAAGCTTTTGAGGTTTAGAAAACTGATTTGGAGCAAAAGACTGAAGATGATAAAAATTTTTAAGCCTTAAAAGACAGGCTGATTACACTTTGTTAGTACCTAACATGAAAAAAAAAAATGTTTCTAAGATACACATTTTTCAATGTAATAAGAAAAAGGTTTCTAAGATCCAGTGAGTATGAAGTAAAGCTAGGTAAATTTAGAATAGACCTAAAAGGTAACTGTTTAATAATTATGGTTTTTAATCAATAGAACAATCTAGATGTGTAAGATTGTCTCTCATGTGAAGTTTCTAACCCAAGAAAACCAGTTTTTCACTAAAAATTCTGTCTCATTACAAAGCTATGAACTTGATGGAGGATTCTTCAGCTGAAATTTCAATGGGCTTGGCTGTGCAAGAAGTCAGAATAGATTAAGGTAGTGATCACTTTTTTTCAGAAAGTCTATAAATGAGTACACACCCAAATAATTTCTGTAATCCAACATTTCTCAATTTTTGGCCTTTGTTTGCCTTTTTTTTTTTTTTCCCTTCTTTTTTTCTGAATTTCTCCTTGGGAAAGGAAAGTAGCATTAACTTTCTATTGAAACAGGAAAATTTCTTTGTATTATGCTCAATTGTAGATTTCTAGTGAAACAAGATAACAAACTAAAATGTATTTAGCAAAAAAAAAAAAAATTCCCATTGATTTCACCCATCTATTTTGAGACAAAGTAGATTGTGATGGTTTTTGTAGCTTTGTACAATGATGAATGCATATGATAACCTTGAAAGAAAAAAAAAATCAACATCATTGCCTATGCTTATTGTCATCATTTATGCTTAAAGTATTTAAAAATAAATCCTCCCTTCCATCTTCCATACCCACCTACTATCATAGCTGTCTCAACTTTTACAGATTCCTAATTCCTTGATGGGCAATTAGATATCCCTTGGCAAAATTCCATCTAGTGGAATGGAAATTCTGTAGGGCTCTGACATGTAACTTTAATCTGCTGTTGTGTCAGAGAGATACTTTATTTAATGTGGATACATTTATAAAGGTAGAGGTGTGCTGTCTAGGATTATAGGACAGAATTTCTCACATTAAATGAGACTGAAATTCCAGAAGGTATATTTTATGTCTCAAAGTAAAGTGAATTTCTTGCAGTCTGCAATTTCTTGCAGTTAAGGACTGCTTTATGAATATTGTTGGTAAAATGCAAGGCTAGATCTAACAGTTATTTTGCAAATGCAACATTTCTGCTGGTGAATATCCAGATACAAGAGCGGAGAATCACACATACATCTAAAACATTGTAAATATTTTCTTCCTATGTCATCCGACTTGTCCTGAGCTTTTTAATTTTCAGCCCGTATTTTACATGCTACAAACCTACTAAACTGGAGGATAAAACTTATATGTAATTTCAAAAAAATCCACATATTTTCTTGTTCTCCTCTCATAGAATATTAATGGTAGTTATTTAAAGATATTTAAAATAAATTCAGTGTGACTAGTTTTGCAAAATACAACATTGGTTACATGGAAATTGTCCTAGTATCACAGAACCACAGAATCGCAAGGGTTGGAAGGGACCTCGGGAGATCATCTAGTCCAACCCCCCTGCTAAAGCAGGTTCTCCTAGAACATGTTACACAGGACTTTGTCCAGGTGGGCTTTGAATATCTCCAGAGAAGGAGACTCCACAACCCCCCTGGGAAGCCTGTGCCAGTGCTCTGTCACCCTCAGAGTAAAGAAGTTTTTCCTCATATTCAACTGAAACCTCTTATGTTTCAGTTTGTACCCATTGCCCCTTGTCCTGTCGCTGGGCACCACTGCAAAGAGTCTGGCTCCGTCCTCGTGACTTCCACCCTTAAGATATTTGTATGTGTTGATGAGGTCCCCTCTCAGTCTTCTCTTCTTCAGGCTGAACAAGCCCAACTCTCTCAGCCTTTCCTCATAGGGGAGATGCTCCAGACCCTTTATCATCCTAGTTGCCCTCCTCTGGAAGGGCACATTGCTGGCTCATGGTCAGCTTGTCATCCACCAGGACTCCCAGGTCCCTCTCAGCAGAGCTGCTTTCCAGCAGGACAGCCCCCAGCCTGTACTGGTGCATGGGGTTTGACCTCCCCAGGTGCAGCACTCGACACTTGCCCTTGTTGAACTTCATCATGTTCCTCTCTGCCCAGCTCTCCAGTCTGTCCAGGTCCCGCTGAATGGCAGCGCAGCCTTCCGGCGTATCAGCCACTCCTCCCAGTTTCGTGTCATCAGCGAACTTGCTGAGAGTATACTCTGTCCCCTCATCCAGGTCATTGATGAACAAGTTGAACAAGACTAGGCCAAGTACTGAGCCCTGGGGAACTCCACTAACTACCAGCCTCCAACTGGACTCTGCCCCGCCAATCAGAACCCTCTGAGCCCTGTCATTCAGCCAGTTCCTAATCCACCTCATTGTCCACTCATCCAACCCACACTTCTTGAGGATGTTATGGGAGACAGTATCAAAACCCTTGCTGAAGTCAAGGTAGACAACACCCACCGCTCTCCCCTCGTCTACCCAGCCAGTCATGTCATCGTAGAAGATAGATATTTTTATTTAGAATTACTAGCTATTATTTATACTACTGTCTAATAAAGAGTTAATAACTATGTCTTCTAGTAAATATCAATGGCTTGATCTAATGAAGGATGTGAAGATTCTGAAAACTCGTTTCTGAAGAATCTAACTTTATTCTGGAGTGGAATGAAAATATCTATTTTAGATGCCTAAACACCTATGCAGAATACCAGCACAGCCAGGTACCTCAAAATGGGATCTGGAAAATGACATTCAAGAAAGAAAAGACAGAGGTAGAGGCGTCTCTTCCTAAGTTCTTACGAATAGGACTGCTGCTTGGAATCAACCGTCTGGAATCCTCTCTCTCAAAAGAAACCATGCCATCAACCAAAACCAAACCTACCTCCCCACAACCCCTCAAATCCCACAACCAAAAGAAATACCCACGCCACTCATCAACTTTTCTATTAAAGTGTGGATAAGAATTTGTAGTTCTGATTCCTACTCAACGGTCTGTTAGTGAATTTTTTTGGTGAAAGTAGACCAAAAGGCAATTTTCTCTCATAAAGAATATAACCTATATTAAATTCTGCTGTGTTGGAAAATGTCCTAACTTGTGACTATAACATGCGTTGAAACAATCCCCTTTTGGTCCAGTCTTGATTTGTAATTTGTAGGTTCTGAATTATATTAGGCTTTGATCTATTCACACTCATAAGAGTAAATTTGTTTGAGATATATACAGATGTGCAACTTTAACAGTAAGGTGAGGATCAGTGATAAAAGTACTAATGTAGGTTAAGTGACTTTGGGTTAAAGGGAAAGATGATCAGAACTAATAAAGTTAGCTTGTGATGTCTAAATTTTGCCAAATTCCCACTGCAAGGACTGTGGTTGCTTGTTGCTTCTAATGTATATTATATTTTCACTTGTTATGGGTATTAATGTCACTTTGTTTCTGGGAATTGGAGATTAGTTTTGGAGAAACAAACTATTACTCGTCAATACAACAGTGTGCCCAGGTGGCCAAGAAGGCCAACAGCATCCTGGCTTGTCAGGAATAGTGTGGCCAGCAGGAGTAGGGAAGAGATCATGCCTCTGTACTCAGCACTGGTGAGGCTGCACCTCAAATACTGTGTTTAGTTTTGGGCCACTCACTACAGGAAAGACACTGAGGTGCTGGAACATGTCCAGAGGAGAGCAACAAGGCTGGTGAGGGGTCTGGAGCACAAGTCTTATGAGGAGCAGCTGAGGGAACTGGGATTGTTTAGCCTGGAAAAAAGGAGACTGAGAGGAGACCTTATCACCCTCTACAACTGCCTGAAAGGAGGTTGTAGTGAGGTGTGTGTCGATCTCTTCTCCCAAGTAACAAGTGATAGGACAAGAGGAAATGGTTTCAGGCTGTGCTAGGGGAGGTTTATGCTGGATATTAGGAAAAAGTCCTTTACTGAAAGGGTTGTCAAGCATTGGAACTGGCTGCTCAGAGAAGTGGTTGACTCCTCATGTCTGGAGGTGTTTGAGATGTGCAGATATGGTACTCTAGGGACATGGTTTAACGGTAGACTTGGTAGTGCTAATGGTTGGACTTGATGACCTTAAAGGTCTTTTTTAACCTAAACAATTCTATGGTTCTGTGATTCTATGATTCTAATATAAATAATAAATAAAGACAATAGAATATATATTTTAAAGTACAGCATGCATTAGAAACTAATTGCATCTCTTTAGGGTATCACTATACACAGTTAATTACCATTGAAGAACCTAGACTGTTATTTTGCTGTCTGCATAATGAAAGTTTAGGTTCCTCCTTTAATTTCTTTTGCTGTCTGTAACCATGATTTGGCATTTATATTTTAAGATAACAAACTATTTTTGTGTTGCTTAATTTCTCAAGGGGAAACCCCTTAGATGTTAATACCGTAATTTTGAGACTGTAGTTTCTAATGAGAGTTTTTTAGTTTGCTCCTTTTAGGCATTTCTTCATTATCTCATCTGTGACTATCAAACATTCTGGAAGGAGATCTTGAGATGATACCATTTCTACTTTTAGAATGTCTGTTTTATGTACCTTGTTCACTTCTTTAAATGGAAGTAAAGAGAGCAAGAAGGAATTGGCATCAGCAGAGTATTTATTGCTCTTATCAGATACCCTCTCCCCCATGATGCAATAAAGAGCATTTTTCTAGTTTGTCTCTGTGTCTCTCACAGATTATGATTTCATGAGGACCTTGTCAGAGAAGGAGATTAGAAAGTGTCCTGGTTTCGGCTGGGATAGAGTTAATTTTCTTCATAGTAGCTAGCATAGTGCCGAGTTTTGGATTTAGTACTAGAAGAATGTTGATAACACACTGGTTTTTTTAGTTGTTGCCAAGCAGTGCTCAGACTACTCAAGGACTTTTTGAGCTTCTCCTGCTTGGCCAGGCGCAGAACAAGCTGGGAGTACCGCACAGCTAGGACAGCTAACCCAAACTGTCCAAAGAGCTATTCCATACCATATAACGTCATGCTTGGGGGGGTTAGTCGGTTGGTCAGTCGGTCGGTCGGTCGGTTGCGGGGAGAGTGATCACAGCTTGGGGACTGATCATTTATCATTCTCATTATTACTATTATTATTATTTTCTCTTATTAAACTGTCTTTATCTCAGCCCTCGGCTCTAACCTTTTTTATTTTTCTTCCCAATTCTCTCCCCCATCCCACTGAGGGAGGGGGGCAGTGAGCAAGCAGCTGCGTGGTGCTTAGTTGCCAGCTGGGTTAAACCACGACAGTCCTTTTTTGGCACCCAACGTGGGGCTGAAGGGCTTGAGATAA
>NW_009259036.1:113997-119671 GCF_000687185.1 Egretta garzetta | reverse complement strand
CGATTCTCTCCCCCATCCCACTGAGGGAGGGGGGGGGAGTGAGCAAGCGGCTGCGTGGTGCTTAGTTGCCAGCCAGGTTACACCACGACAGAAAGGATGGGTAAACTGAAGTGAAGGGCAACAATGACCTTTCAGTAGTGTTTGCCACATAGACCTGGACTTAATCAGACATTGACAAGACTGGGCTTCAGGAAGTTCTGCAGGTTATTCCAGCTCATGCTCACCCACGGCTATTGCATTAGCTGTGAGCACTAGTTAGGTTAAGCAAATACTAGAAAGAGTACAGGAGTGACTGTGGATGACTTCCATTAAAAAATAGTCAGATGAAAAACTTTTAAAGCAAACAAATGTTAATCCTTACCTCAGAAATGAGCTTGGGAAACAGAAGAAAAATTATTCTGGGAATTATATTTCCCTCCTTTCGTTTTGTCTAGTAAAGGTGAGAGCATGAATGCATACAAAATCATATAATCTTTTGGCTGGAAAAGACCTTTAAGATCATCAAGCCCAAGCATAATTGTCCACTGCTAAACCATGTCTCTAAGCACCTCGTCTAGTCATCTTTTAAATACCTCCAGGGATGGGGACGCAATCACTTCCCTGGGTAACCCATTCCAATGCCTGATATAGAATCATATACATTGCACCATGCCAGTATAGGATAGAGTCTTTACCACTGACCTTAGAGGGATGCCTGTCTAGCTGATATTTGGTAAGTACACTCACGTCAAACATGTAAGGTAGGTGAGATATGTTGAAAAAAAACATTGAACTGATTGAGAAACTTGAACAGCAAGATCTATTTTCCTTCATTGCCCAAAATGGCCAAGAGTCTGAGAGTATCAGCTCTTATCCAAGGGGATATAAATACCCTTTTACAGGCAACTATCTATACATATAACAAAGATCAGTAGAATACCCTGCTGCTGTTATCTTCATAATTTATTAAACAGAAATGGCATGAACAATGTATTCAAGGTGAGAAGCACAAACATTCTGATAAGAGATGACTTCTACTGGTTTGGTCATAGGGTAAAATTTATGCAAAAAAATTTTAACATTTTGATGATAGATATGTATATATTGCCTCTTATATTATAAATATCAGTAAGCAAGCTTTGACAATGCAAGTATGAATTGTTAATTCCAATAATTGTTACATACGATTTTATCTCACATATTGAGGAAATAAGGGTAATCAATTCCTCAATTCCAGATTGTCAAAAGTTAAGAAATACAATGACTGCTGGCTGTAACACGTCTTCTAGAACGAAGCATTGTCTTCTTCCCAGAAAGATAACTCGGAAAAACAATGGCTGCATCTTCATTATCTTCAGTTGTGGGGGAAGAATTTGTTGCATTTATTGACTGAAAGTTCTTCAAGGACTTCAATTATTTATGGAATCTGGGATGAGTCAGAAAGGTATCAATTTTTTTATTTAATACTTAAATGATTAAAGTTTCATTGTATCCTTGATCAAACAGAAGCAGTAGTGCTGAAAGTCTGAAGATCAATTCTGTTAAATAGTAGGCAGATCCTACAAGACGTTTGAGAAACATCTTTGTCTTTCAAATTTGAAAAGCTGCCATCTGGAGCTGTATTCCCACTTTTTGATGAGTACCACTCTCTTGGCTGAGAAGCGAAGTCATACGTTCTTTTTGGGATAGCTTATTTATGTACCCTTGAGCTTCCCTTCACCAAGTAATTCTCAGTGCTAGTCAATCTTCTAAGAGAAGAGGTAAATCTTCACAGAGATTGGAAGGCTTTTCATGTGTAATAGTCTGGGTATATCACCTCTGCATAGCCAGGTAATCCACCATCTTTTCTTTTTCAGAGTTTTCTGGTTGCTATTGCTTATATACTGATAGGAAAAATAAACTGAATGAGACAGGAGCCATAGTCCCTTGTGGTATAATACAGTGAGATTTGAGATAGACCACACATGCAGCACTAGCAGTCACTGCCTTCTAGTTGTCCATGCATGTGACATGGCTGAAATACCTACTTCCATAAAAGCATGGTTTTGCAGAGGCAACATACTGGCAAAACACTTATTTTCAGGCCAGTAGATAAAATAGTATATGAATCTTAAAAACATAATGTGGCAGCTCTAACTAGCATTCACTATTAGAGGCAGTCCAAGGTAAAGCACTAAAATACTTTTAATCTCAAAGGGTTTGGGGGTTTATAGGGCTTTTAAGTATTTTCCATCTTATTTTCCTTAAATCAGGACAGACTCTTTTTTTGTGACATACAATTAAGCCTGGAAATAAAAAAAATTGTTGCTGCAGTCCTGGCATTAGTAAAGTTGCATACATCTGGCAGTATGGAGTAGTAGATATTTTGGAAGCAAAAAAGAATGTTTACTGTGTTTGTGCCAGAAAATATGTTTAGCCCACAGCTATTTCATTGCAACATAAGTGTCCAAGATCTGGGAGCAATGGAATAGGTCTTGCTTGTTTGTGGGATTTTGTTGTTATTTTTTCATGGAAAATTTCAGCAGAAAGAAAGTCTAAAAAGTCCTTCTATTAGAATATTCATGGCATTCCAGGAATGACACTAAGCATAATGATTTACTATATGTTACTGAGGATAAACCCCTTTAAATTTACTTTCCAATTCCACCCCTTTTCCACTTGGCCTCTTTCTCTATAAGTAGCAGTGATGCAGTGGAATCCAGCAGAGCACAAGCTCAATTGATATCTATCTCAATTGATTAACTGTCTAGCAGATTTGATTTTCAGAATAGATACCCAGGAGAGCTCCAATTCATTAGTGGTCGTCCACATGTGATTAGAAACTGTGGGAGGGCTAACCCCCTTTTTTAATTGATCCGATTTCATATTCCTTGTGGTCATTAAGTGTGTTAATGGTAACTTAGCACCTGCATTAGAAAGCAACTTAGCAACATCCTATAAATGACTTTAAGTCAGCAGGTGCCAAATTTACAGGAAAAAAAATGACATGATTGCTGCTGTAATGTTACTGCAGGAGGGATATGAAGTAATAAAATCTTGCAATTGTTTAATCTATCACAATCGAGCAGTCATCTTTTGATGATAACATGATTGTTATGTTATTACTATCCTTTGTTACTGATTGCCCCTTCTTCACTCAAGGGTGTCATTCCTGTTTTATGTTAATAACTACACTTCCATTTATACTACTTTGTAAGGAAGTAAGGCTTCTCACTTCCCTCACTATAATGAGATTGCAGATAGCAGCCTGTATTAGTTATAGGTTGTGCCTGAAAAACTCACAGATTTTTTTATTCTTCTGCTGTATATATACAGATATTTTGCTTGAGAAATCTTTCTGTAAATCATATAAAAGGAAGCTCTTACTCTAATAACATGATATTTCTAATGTTTTCTGATTCTGGCAAGATTGGCAGTACTCTAAAAATAAATTCTGAATGCAGATTTTTGGAGGGATTATACTTAAATTTTCCTTGTTATATTATTTTTAATGAGGGATGTAAGAGCAAACTTTTAGTATAGAAAGATTGCCTAAAATTTTCTCCTTTCTTCCCTGAAAATAAATGTGCAGATGACTGCTACCTAAATTTCAGGGTATGGCTAAGTTCCACAAATACAAATTCTTAGAACTGTACCTCTTTACATGCCAAAACCTGCCCCATTCTGAGCAGCCATATGCCTAAACCCTGTTGTTTCCAGAAATTAACTGGAGAAATGTCTATGCTCCCTAAAGGGTTCAATCTGTGAAGCATTTTGAGAATGGTGCATTTAGCATGCACCTATTGGATTAGATTGTCATACAAAATGGAGTTACTCTGGGCTTTGTTACTGCACAACAGAGTAATTGGCAATAATTTCCCTTAATATCTGAGGAATCAAAGAGAGTTTTGAGAGAGAAAGGGAAACAGGTCTGGTTTAAGCTATTACACTGGGTACCTTATACAGTTAAAAGACAGAAGGAAATAACAGGATGAGAACTATTCCTTGGAATTGGTTAGCGTTTAAAAGAATTTAACTAGGAGAATGTGGAAGGCATAGGTAAGGAGAAGAAAAGAATAGGGAAGGTGAGAAGGAAAGAGAAGGGTTTAGGTGGATGGCTAGCAGGGTAACAGAGAAACATCATTCTCTCAGAAAATGGATGAAATTTCTAATGTTTCTAATGTTACAGAAAATCAGCTTCATTGGATTCTGGGCATAACCATAATATATAAAAAAAAAAAAAGGTAAATATAAACTTTAAACCAAATGCTCTTCAGAAAAGAAGTGATGTTTTGAAACAAAGATGTACAAATATGGAAAGATATTTCTCCTTTCCAATAACAAGTTATTAAAATTTTGAAAATTGCACACTGCACATATATTGTGCCACTGACAAACTACTAGACCCTAGATATATCCTAGATGGTTCCTTGAAACACTAGAACATACAAGGTCAAAGAGGAACGTAAGAAAATAATTGGAATGCCCGATTGCTATCAATTTCTATTTCCTAGATGAATGTGGAGCTGTACTGACAGAGTGCACCTCTTTCCTCCTCTCCTGGAAAGCAGCAAGTACTTCTCTTGGTTGTGAAAGCATGTCATTTTCTATTACCCTGCAGGAATGGTAGGGAAGATGGTTGTTCCTACAGCTGGACTCTGCGCTTAGCTGAGAAGTATCGGCTGAGACACCGTGTTAAATGCTACTTCTTGAGAGAGACTGAGGCTGCCTCCCTCAGAGAGGAGGAAGTGAGCTCTTTAGTGTTGAGCTCAAGCCAGAAGCTCCTTGTTGTTTTGCTTTACAGGAATGGTGTTTCCTATGGTGCATCTTTTGCTTATTAATTTCTCAGGAGTCAGAACCCTTTGGGTGATTGGCTTTAAAAGGAATAATTAATAGAAGCTGAGTCTCATATAAATATTTACAAATATGTTTATACATACATGCTTATATAATGATATTAAACTTGTTTAATTAGTTCAGCTGAACTAACAGATTGTAATGACTGACATAATGGTATGTAATCAGCAAGTTGCTGTGTCAAAGCCCAGAGTTCAAATTTAATATGCATGGGTAATGTAGCATTCTTCATGCTTATGCTTGACGCCACACTATTTTTCTCTTGGGAACTGACAATACAAATATAGTTGGTTCAAGAAGGTGTAAAATTTGATTCTATTAATATTATCTCTCACAGTAACTTTATATAATTCTTATATTCCCATCTGTGTCACATCTCAATGCAGAACAAAAGTGTTGCAAGATGTTCTTCAATTATGTAGTTGTAGGAAAAAATGTTGGAGCCATCTGTAAAATCCCACTGTAAAGAAATTCCAAATGCTGTGCATTTTTACACTTTTTGACAAAAAGTCCAAGAAATTATAGAATCATAGAATCATAGAATCGCTTTGGTTGGAAAAGACCTTTAAGATCATCGAGTCCAACCTTTAACCTAACCCTGCCACCCGACCACTAAACCATGTCCCTTAGCACCTCATCTATCCTTCTTTTAAATACCTCCAGGGAGGAGGACTCTACCACCTCCCTGGGCAGCCCATTCCAGAGCCTGACAACCCTTTCAGTCAAGAAGTTTTTCCTAATATCTAACCTAAACCTGCCCTGGCGCAACTTCAAACCATTCCCCCTCGTCCTATCATCTGTTACCAGGGAGAAGAGGCCGACCCCCACCTCACTACAGCCTCCTTTCAGGTAGCTGTAG
>NW_009259036.1:107178-113984 GCF_000687185.1 Egretta garzetta | reverse complement strand
CACCAGCTTGGTTGCTCTCCTCTGGACATGTTCCAGCAATGCAACATCCTTCTTGTAGTGAGGGGCCCCAAACTGAACACAGTATTCGAGGTGCGGCCTCACCAGCACCGAGTACAGGGGCACGATGACTTCCCTTGTCCTGCTGGTCACACTATTCCTGATACAGGCCAGGATGCCATTGGCCTTCTTGGCCACCTGGGCACACTGCTGTCTCATATTCAGCCGGCTGTCAACCAGTACCCCCAGGTCCTTTTCCGCCAGGCAGCTTTCCAGCCACTCTTCCCCAAGCCTGTAGCGTTGCATGGGGTTGTTGTGACCAAAGTGCAGGACCCGGCACTTGGCCTTGTTGAACCTCAAATTGCAGGCACAACTCTAGAGAAAACTACAGGAAGCAATCTGAGGGGAATAATAAGAACATGAACTTCAGTAATAGTGACAGTGTCAGAACGTGGGCATTTGGCTTCAGTCCAGTAATGGGAGAGGAAAGGGAATGATACAGGTATAGGCCTAAAAGCTTTCATAAGACTCTAAGAGGATGACTGAGCAAAACTTCCCAAAGTGTCTTTTTTGCTTCCTCATCTTTTTTTCTGATTTTCTGATCTTTATGCCAACTCACACAGGCTATAGTGGTAGAAATAATTAATAATTATCCTGCCCTAGCCTTTAGGAAAACTCAAATCTGTTGAAACTTTTCATTATTATTTCCCTACTTGTCTCTTTATTTCTTGATGAATTTCCCCATGGGGAAAAAAAGTCATTATTAACTGACTAATGAATACCTGGGTCATAAATATAAATTATGAAGATTCTGCAGACAACTATTAGGTACAAAGTGAATCATTTAATTCTTCATTAACTCCTTAGAGTGAATATTCTATTATCCTGCCAAGTGTTGGTCTTAGTAGTAAATTTCATTTAACGCTTATACTTCTAATAGAATATCAAAACAGATAAAAAAACAGTTACATAAACAAAATCCTGTGTAAGTAGTTTTCACAGAATTCCATCCAGTGTAAACTGATTTTCCTCTAACAAAGTCAGTCATGAAATGCCAGTTTATAGCAATTGAAGGCTTGGCTCTTGATGTCATACAAGCCGTATCTGTTTTGGGATCCTACTTGACATTGCATTTGAAAATTGCTACAAGCTTGGTGCATTGATATCCTGCTGCGAACAGTTCAGACTGGGATTTTTTTTCAGTGCAAAATGAGAAATGTAGTCTACACTAAGAGAGCTTAGGAATGCACAAGTATAATTAGAGCTATACAATGGATGAATAATTAGGAATGTATAGTAACTTCAGCTGATGTAGAAAGACACATTCTGCTGACAGTGTCTCTAGACATACTACTGCACTAGTTGGCTGCTTTCCTTATTGTGAAAAAAGTTCTCCTTCTAGCAAATCTGTCCCTCTCTTGGTTTAGCTTATACACATTGCACTTCACATTGTGCTTATATGGTTGTATTGGTGTGTGTATGTTTGGAGCTGCTTTCTTTTAAGTAATTTCACGCATTTCTCTTAGAGTACTGTCAAACAGACAATTGAATTAGCAGACCTGAAAGGTAGCACCAGTTTCCTGATCAGGGCACAAAGCAGTAAGGAATTTCTTATGCTGGGTTTGTCAAAAACAACTATATTCTGCTAATAAATGCAGGTGCACGCAGACATCTCAGAGTGCCTTTACACTGGTCATTCCTAATGGCTGCCTTTAGATATCACTTTACCTTTTTCAACCCCCTCTCATCTTTCACCAAAATGTGACTTCTTTTTTTAAAAAAACTTTTTTTTTTTTTAACCTGTTTTTATATGGGGTTTTGCATTCTTGGGCTATGTTGTTCTTGCTGTCATACTCTCTTATCTGTCAGGAATTTAATACTTAAAGTACAGGAGACTTCTTTCTTCAAGTTTTTACATTCACAGTGAAATAGACAGATTGGAAAACATAACTACAAATAAGCATCACTTCCCTGAAAGTTAAAATTAAATCCTAGTTTTTGCAGTCCCTCTAGACTTGCTATGCCAAAAGTTGGGATTTTGCTAAGGTTCTTGTTACACCAAGTAGCCTCCACTTCTGCAGATGTAGTTGCACAATGTCATTTGATTGTGCTCTGTCCAGTAGTGTTCTGCTTACCTGAGGTTTTGTCATTTTTTTCTTTTTTTTCCTTTTTTCTTTCAACACATTTCCAACTTTTCTGTCCTCTTATAAAAGTACTTACAAGATACTGGGTCTTCTAATTGAAGTGAAAGTCTCTTGTTTGCACTTAAAAATAGCTTTCAGTGAATTTGTCATGTACTGTTAATACAAGAACCACCTTTCAGTTATTAGTGCCTCAGAATAAACCTACGATTAATACCTTATTTACACAAAGTGAAGACTTTTGTATCCATGTTTGGCAACCTTGAAGCTGCATTGTGTTCAGTGCCCTTTTTATAACCTTAATTACCAGGCAATACAGAGTTTTAAAGAAAGACTAACATTTCACTTCAACATCCACAATAATCTATTATAAAGCCAGCTAAGCCAGTCCCCAAATACAGAGAAATGTTATTACATGCTCAGCTAGCTGTCAAGGGGCCATGAGTCAGTGGCTTACAGTTATAAAAAATAACAAGGTTGTTGAGAATTTCCTCCAACAAAGCCAGCCAGCTTATGAAGGGATTAAGCTCTCTTTGATTAGAACAATTGGAACACATCCTGCCCTTCTAATTAGCATTCCCTTTCACTTGGTTTAGGCTTGTAATTTGACATTCTTACTAGCCAATGCAAGAGAAGACTTGCATTTTTTGCCTACCCATAAGTATTATGGCAGTAGTGCGTTAGCATGCACTTGCTGAAATGTGAACAATCTTAGAGATCATATTAAAAAGCCTATAAAAATCCCAAGGGCATAATGTCAATAGACACAGCATAATAATATATGAATGCAATGTGTGACAGGAGGCTCTGTGAGCCTTTAGGCACAGTATATTGCCCTGAGGCCACAATCATTTTACCTTCTATCCTAGACAACCAAAAAGGTTTTATGTCAGCTTTATTGATATTTTAGAGTTTTACGTTTTAATTTCTAATTTAAGGCAAGTCAGTCATAGCAACCTCTGTTTGCGCTGGTGAAGATATGATTGAAAAATATGTTAAAAAAATGAAGTGTTGATATGAAGACAGTTTGGCATGAAAACATCATCCTTGCCATGTTGAAAAGAAAGGAAAATTCACTGGAACACAGGTACTGGTACCCTGAATTTGGGTTGCCTGCCCTCACTTTACCTCTGTCCTCCTTCTCCCTGCCCTGATACCTCAGTGTTCACTGGTAATTGATAAAGATTAAGGAAACTACAGGTAACCAATGTGCTCTCCTGACTTCAGTTATTTATACAAAAGTCTGAGTGTTATTCTGAATAATTACAATGTGAAATGTTTGTCAATGTTTTTCAAGTTACCTGTTTTCTCTCGTACATTTCATTGACATGGATTTAAAATAAACTCCATTGTATGTTGCTCCTCATTGTTTCAGATCAACTGCTCAAATGTGTACTTGAGTGTCCTCCTGCTCTCTCTCATGTCCTACCCTTCCCTCCTTTCATTCTATACTAAATTAAGTGCAAAAAAATCAGTATTGTTTAGAACAAACAGTGGGGATAGTCAGCTAAGTCTGTCTCCTGTTTCAAGAGCAGCTGCTCATCTCCTACTCTCCACCCACCAGACATTACCCCACCCTCATATCTGCCCTGTGATCTGCTTGTGTAATCACTCCCTATCTCAGTTAAATAAAAATTATCTCTTAGAGAAGTTATAACTTTTAAAGGGTTCAAGCTAACCAAGATCCTGAAATAAAACATTTTTTATTACATAAACTTATTAATTTGATTTATTTTGAAAACAGGTAATGAAATTCAATGAAAAATTCCATTTTTAATTTATTTTCTGTGTTTCTTATTCCTAAAAGTACAAAAGTAGCATAGGATCTGATTTATTATATAATCTTCTGCTAGAGCACCTAACAACCAATCTGAAAACATAGAACCTTTTTTTTAAAAAAAAAAAAAATCTGAACTATTTGATTTCTTCAGCTCAACAAGAATTAGATTTAATGTATTGACTCCAAAAGCTATTACTGTGTCTCCTGTCATCTCTTTGCTGCCCTGCGGTGGAGGATTGAACTAGAAAATATGGCCCATATTTTTCTAGGTATTTAGACCTTCATTTTCAGTTCATGCCGGGATTTTGGGCTCACTAGAAACATATAAGGAAGCTTAGTTACCACTCCTCTCAAATTTTGTAAGTTGGCACTGTTTTCTAGGGGCAGCAGAGCTGACTATTTGATGTCTTATAGCAGTACTAGATTTAATAAAGAATGCTGGGAATTACATAGAGTAACCTGGATTTTGTCCATTGACCTTTTACTTTAAATGTTTCATCTCTTATTGGGTTATTAGGGTGCCTACAGGCAGGAAGTACTATATATTAGTGTAAAAATCAGATGCTGTCCTCTCAGCACAGCTTTTGCCCCTTTCCACAGTCTGCATTTTTGTGTGACCTAATCCATTCTGCCTGACAGAAACATTCAAAGGATATACTTGAAGCTCAGTTTTCAGACCTCTACAATTTCCAAAACCGTTTTATAAGCTGAATTGTGCATGCTTAAAAAGTCTATATTCTAACAGACAAATCCAGTTCGTTTTCAGGGGTAGCATTTTTTTTTTTTTTTTTTTTGAAATGTTCTATATGGAGAATGTTTCTGGAGATTTAAAAAAAGTAAAATTATTTGCCCTTGAGAATGAATGATCTTCAAAGAGCTGATCAGTTTGGTTTTTGATTTAAGGAGAATCTCTGCTTTCAAGAAAGAAAGAATTTTGTTTCAGATTGCCTGTCAAAAATAAGATCCCTTACAATGATGTATGAAATACCACCACAATGATTTTTCTTCCTGATGTATATTTTTAAAAGATAACAGGCATGTTTTGGTTTGGGCATAGTAATTTAAGTCACGTACATCATTGTAGTCTTTGCAACTTGACTTCCTGTTTCTTGTTTTCCAGAGTTAGGTTTGGTTTTTTGTTTTTTTTTTTTTTAATATAACTTGGGATGTAAAAATCAGTTGAAAACTACCTAATTTCAGATTGACATTTTCAAAACTAAGTTTTCTTGAAGGACAAGACGTAATGAAATTAGGTAGAAGAATTTTCTCTTCTTTTTATAGAGATTGTTAAGACATTTAACATTCTATGAAATAATATTTTTTATATTATGGTTCTCTAATATATGAATAACATAAAATTAAAGTAATTCTATGATATAAGGTAGCCATCTTATTTCAAGAATATTAGTGTAGAAACAAGCTGGATAATCTGTAGTATTAAAGATAGATTATATTTGGAAACTGGATAAAAGGCAGAGAAAAGTACTCATGGGTATATCCAGAATGTGAAGAGAGGTAAAAAAGACTGGATATGACTGTGTTTTATGCAGTTTCTTAGACATTTAAGTTCTTTCCTATGATGGGACTGTGCACAGAGAAATACTATGAAAAATATTGTTTGATTTCTCTTTTATGTATGCCATGAACACCTAATAAAGAATTAATTACACAAAAAGGAAGAGTACACTTGTTATTTGCTGGTATGACTAGAATAACACTGATTTCATCTGTAAATATACACATATCAGATTAAAAAAAAAAAGGTAGAGTAACATCTAGTAAACAAATTACCTGGGAACAATTCAATTGCTAGGATACTCTGCTTGTGTCCTACACACCCATATGCACATATACAGACACAGACATAGCGTGCACAAGGACACATGAATACACATATATACTGGACAGAAAAATATAAGCAAATTCTTCAGTACAGGTAGAAATATTTATATAACAACAGATTTCTACTTGTGCTCAGCTGTTCTGAACTGATTGTTCATTTGCCTCATTGATGAAAACAATGTAATTTCAGGATAAACTAATAAAAGTTTTCATTTTTATATTAACAATTCATAGCTGAACTTCAAGAACAAGAGCAGAGAAAATATCCATTATTAGTCTGTATTGATGTAATTCAGTCTTCCACACTGCCTTTCGCTTGCCTCTGAAGGTGAAAATTTTAATAACATACCTATTTTTTCTATAAACTGTTTGAAATTTAAAGTATTTTTTTTTTTAGATGTGAATCTACACTATTCTTTAGTTTTAAAGGAGGTCAGACTTCAGGTTTTCAATGAAGCTTATTAGAGATAAGCTTCAGCTGTAAGGCAAACAAACATAGGCTACAAAACTTTGGGGTATGTGCATATGACAGAAATGGAGGGATACAGAAGAAAAAGTCTGTCATTAGAGCCATGTCTAATGATTGTCATGGAGTGTCGTGGTTTAACCCCAGCTGGCAGCTAAGCACCACCCAGCCGCTCTCTCACTCCCCCCTCAGTAGGATGGGGGAGAGAATCAGAAGAGTAAAGGTGAGAAAACTCATGGGTTGAGTTAAAGACGGTTTAACAGATAAAGCAAAGGCTGCACATGCAAGCAAAGCAAAGCAAGGAATTCATTCACTGCTTCCTATCATCAGGGGTGTTCAGCCACCTCCAGGAAAGCAGGGCTCCATCACATGTAACCGTTACTTGGGAAGACAAATGTCATCACTCTGAATGTTCCCCCCTCCCTTCCTTCTTCTTCCCTCAGCTTATATATTTTCAGAGAAGCCACTGAGGCGAAGGGTTCTGGAGCAGAGGATTGCACTGAGGGACCCTTTCTGAAGCAGCAAAACCGCGTCAGAAACCGCAGAGGCAAAAGGCGAAAAAGCCCAGGGAAAGAAAGGG
>NW_009259036.1:98483-105813 GCF_000687185.1 Egretta garzetta | reverse complement strand
TGGTTTAGTGGTGGGATGGCAGGGTTAGGTTAAAGGTTGGACTCGATGATCTTAAAGGTCTTTTCCAACCAAAGTGATTCTACGATTCTATGATTCTATACTGAGCATGATGTTTTATGGTATGGAATAGCCCTTTGGCCAGTCTGGGTCAGCTGTCCTGGCTGTGCCCCCTCCCCTCCAGCTTCTTGTGCACCTGGCAGAGCTGAGAGCTGAGAAGTCCTTGACTGGTGTAAGCACTATTTAGGAACAACTAAACCATCAGTGTTTTATCAACATTCTTCTCATACTAAATCCAGAACACAGCTCTATGCCACCTACTATGAAGAAAATTAATTCTATCCCAGCTGAAGCCAGGACAAGGAGAAAGGAAAGGAGCCATTGAAAGTCAAAACAATATATCCCTGCTTAAGCCCAAATATATAACAGAAATTCTTTGTTACTGCAGTTGTAACATATGATTAGATGTTTCATGTACTTATTTATTGATATACTCATTTATTTTGCATTGCATGTACAATAAATTATGTTAATTAAATTATGCCTGACCAAATTAATTTGATCTGGGAAGGAGGGAACTGAACCTACTTTCTTGGGAAAACTATAAAAACTCTGTAGAATAAAAACAAAACTTTTTTATTTAGTCAGAATAGAGGAGGCCCTCATATCAGAAAAAGTTTAAAGTAAAGTTTATCACAAAAGTGATTCCTTCTACTCGTTTTAGAAGGTACTGATATTGTTAAAGGATACGAATAATACATGAATATTTAAAAGGAATTGAACCTTACAAAATACTTCTGAAATAACTTTACTAATAATATAGATGCAAACTGGGAAATGCATACTACATTAACAAGACTGTTTAAGGGCCTGGTAAAATGTTGAATATTACAGCTGTGGTTAGCTTTGTATGAATATTCAAAGATGTACAAATATGTTTGTATTACCTTACAAGGTAACTTTTATTAGCCAGTCATTAAACAATGCTTCCTTCATGAAAACACAGATATTATTGTTTCTTTAAATGTTGCTTTTATATGATACTTAACTTGCTGGTATTACACTGATGTTGAGATTAGCTATTATATCTATCAAATTCTAAACTGCAACATGCACAGTTAGTGTGCCTCAGTATGCCAATGAAATAAAAAAAAAAAATTAAGAAAAGCAAAGACTATTTTTAAGTACCTAGAAAATGCTGTCTGAGTGTAACAGCAGACTTTTCATGATACTCGTTCACCACGAATTTTAGAGATCTTATTTTTTGCAAACTGCAGATGGTTCAAAAAAGAAAAAGGACAATTCATTCTACCATAGTAAGGTTAAATTCCAATTAATTCATATATCAATTACATTATTCTCCCTGTTACTAATTTTTAGTGATAAATTATGTAAAAAGCAGTATAAAGATAATAAACTCCTTGAGTTGATTTTGTCTAAAAAGGAACACTTTGCAAACAACTGTCATGTAAACTATCTTTTGAAAGCTCAAAGACATGCTGATAGAATTTATTCCACTTATGTAAAACACTCCCACTAGCTATAAATTTGGTAAGAATCAGAACTATCCATATGCTACTTAAGGAAATATTCCCCTGGGACTTGTAGCCTGGTAGAAAAAAAGAGAGAACTGCAAAGCTCACAAGAGAGCCTATGTTCTGCCTCATCATGGGAATTCACAGGTCATGTCCATAGTTTCTGAGCTGTGCCACTCATGTGCCACTCATTAGGGTACTAATCATCTAGACTAGCAATCTTTGGGTGCCATAGCTCCGTTTAATCTCAGTATACCTAGCAACCTTGAGAAAACAAAACATATATGGCATACAGAGGAGTCTAGTGTGCTGGACGACTCCTTCTGTTGAGTAGCAGGAGTGGAGAAAGATAAAGAGCAACTGGGAAGCATTTTTGACTCCCCATATGTAGATGAAGTGGGGGGGACAACGTGGCATTTAATTTTAGGCCTACAATTTAGCTTAAGGCACAGTTGATAACAGTATATATGACTCCAAATTAGGCAGTTTGGTATCACATTGAATATACATTGCATTCTTATTGAATATACATTTTGTCTGCAATTGACTGCAGAGCTACATTATACAGAGTTGGAAAATTTGGCCCAGCAGGCAGATATTTTGGATAAGACTCTCTTATAACACATCGGTACTTTTCAACACTTACCTGAACTGAAAATTCTCCATATATCATTACTTGTTATATTATTCAGAAGCCAATTTTTTTATCATTATTATTTTTCTGAGACAGAATTTATTTGTGGAAGCAGCTGCAGCACTGTATGCAAAATTGCAAGTCACATAGTATATAGGAATAATGCATACAACATAAATATATGAAACAAGGTAAAATTACAGCTCTTAAGTTTATTTTTGCTAGAATTAGTTATCCAGCAGAATCAGTTCTCTGCTAACTAGCTAGTGAAGGCAAAACACATCCTACTGATGTGCTGACAGACATCTTTCTGCAAAAGATTAAGCATTAGAATTGAAATAGGCTGCAGACAAATTTGGTGCCTTCTGGCTTTGGAGGGATGAGACCTATATCTATCCTAGCAAAATAAGAGGCCCTGAGGCCAAATAACATGGAAATAATTTAATCCATACCGCTATAATCTCTTCCTCTGCAAAATAGGTTTGCTCTATTAAAATAGATAGGAACAAATGTCTTAGAAATAGTGCTTTCTTGTGCTATGTCTTGGGAATACCTGAGGTTTTTTACAGGAAAGCACTGCTTGACCTGGACCAAAGCTGTGCTAAGAATTGAATAGTTTGGACTTTTGCCCTGGTCAGCTCAGCATTTAAAGTAAAGGCATAGCTGACTGGTTTCTAATCCATACACACATACAGTTAAACAGGCAGAAATTCTATAAAAACATGCACGCTAATATCCATCATTCTCCTTGTTAATAAAAAACCCAAACAAAAGAACCCAACAAAAACAACAAACAAAAAAAATCCAGTCAAACACGCACACCCCTCAAAAAACCAAACAAAACCCTCACTGCTTGTCCAGTGTTTTTCTTTTCCTGAGTAGGCTTCTGTCTCATATGGGCAACAGCTAAATGGGTTAGTTTGAGTTTATATATTTCTTCAGTGAAGTATTATCTTCCCAAACTATTTATGTCCTAATTTTAACATTCATGTTTTCTTTTCCTCTCTCTTAAAAGGCTAATTGATCTTTTGTGGCTTGGGAATAGAACAATTGGAGTTTTCAGCATTTCAGTCTTTTGTGGAATTCTATGAAAATCCTAATATTAATCCAGTTTTATTGTTCTGCTGGTAGACTGCACACCAGATGAAGTCCACACTGGTTCTCTTAATTCTTCCAGGGTAGCAGTGTTCAGAAGATGTGAGGCAGGATCATTGGCTGTCAGTGAATTTCTGCTTTACCAGATCATGGAAAATTACTGTTACCTGAAATAGCTCTGGTATTTTCAAGAAGCATTTTCATTCTTCAGTTGTCAGAAGTATGATTAATAAACATAGGGCCTCCTTTATTCCTGGCAGCTTTTCAGCATCAGAAGGCTGATACATTCCTCAGCTAAGTGTCAAATGCATGTCTCATTTAGTTTTAGTTATTTAGCTTCATATACCTAGATACACTACTAAAATGGGAGGAAGAAAATTAGAAAGGGCTGTCCCCAAAGATTTCTGAAATCTGAAAATCAGTATTTCTTTAATATTCCTGACATATTTTAATAACAAGAAAGGAAACTGCTATTTTTAAAGCAGCAAAGTTAAAGTTACTGAAAACATTTTTTTTGTATGTGGTTGCATATTCCAAATTTAGTGTATGTCTCTCTAAGACCATTCTTTCATAAGTTTAAGAAAGCTGAGAAACATAATTATATAATGGTACTAGAAGTTATTTTTTTTTAATGTTTCTTTTTGTTCCTCAGATGAAATGGTATACATTTAAAATGTGTTGGGATTATGTTTCAAGCCACTTGAAAGAACTTTACTTTGCAGGTAACCTGATTGTACTAATCAATGATTAAAACTCTGTTCAAGATAGAAGACATAAAAGTTGATTGTAGGAAAAGAGAAAAAAAAAAAGGGACTTTTTATTTCTGGATACAGCAAGGTACATTGGCTTCATTGTGACATTGACATTCACTGTGACATTGACATTCATTGTGCCATTTTGGGCATTTCTTGAGAAATGACATGGTAAAAGGAATACTCCAAAGAATGGGAATAAAGCTGCAAATTCAGTACATGTGTAAAAATCAGGTTAGCTGGCAGATGGACTTAGGGAATCCTTCATGTGCATGAGTCACAGGTTTCATTCTCTGAGTGAAGCTGTGGAAAAAAAAATCAGAAAAAGGAAGCATCTAGCTATTTGATAGCTTTTCTTCTCTGATCTACCTCCTATTAAGAGTAGGTTCCTCATACACCAAACACCTGTCTTTGCTTAAATCTATTTAAAACTTTTCTTTTTCCGAGTAAGATCCCTTCTTTCATGACTTCTTTTCAAACACACATGATAGGTTTGAAATGGACACCACTCTGGTGTATTATTCTTTTTGCATTCAGTTTGCTGAATATAAGCATAGATTGGGCTCCACTTGCCAGGGCCTGAGGGCACTCACAGGCTTCACTGCCCCTTCCCAGCTCCTGGGACTCCCCCACCCTGCCCATGGACCAGGACCACATGTCAGCCCCCTTGGGGCCATGTTTTAGAATTTTAGAATCTTTCTGAGTGTGAATGCATCATGCAATGGATGTTCATTCAATAAAGAAAAATGTGGTTTCTTTGAAGACAGAGAGGAAAAAACTCATTCACTTAAACTAAATTTAGGAGGACAGTACCTCTTTCTGGGAACCATCAAAGGCATATCACCTTTTCCCACTAATTTCTAAAAACCTTCACACTTATTTTAGAATGACTGGGAACCTAAAGTTTAGACAGATTGGATCCATGGTAAAGCTACACAGCAGTTTTAATCGTAAAAAGTGGCACACTTTGAATGGTAGCATAACTGGACAGAGAGAAAGTTGTGATAGAACATGGTATGATAGAACATCTCAGATAGCTATAGATGCCTATGTTCAGATATCTGAAATTCAGAACTGAAATTCATCATGTCTATGACTCATCTCATGTCCTTGTATCAACTGCCCTAATAAATGACATTTCCTTTTTACATCTCCTGTGTATACCCAAAAGATTTGGGAAACTGAATAATTTATACTGAATCATAACATTTATATTTACAAATCATAGAAAGTTATATAAATCTGCATGGAAAAGAAGATTATTTTAGTTATGATAGGATAGTATGAAGTATGTAGGCTCCAATTAAATCTCAAATCCCTTCAGAAAATAAGGACTGTTTCTCAGGTATTTATGAAAGAGAAAGTTAATTGAAGAACTGCTGTAACTGTTATGTTTAATATCTTTTAAAAACTGTCAGGTCTGTGCTGGTTTTGGCTGGGAGAGAGTTAATTTTCTACACAGCAGCTAGTATGGGGCTATGTTTTGGATTTCTGCTGAAAACAGTGTTCATAATACAGGGATGTTTTAGTTACTGCTAAGCAGTGCTTACATAGAGACAAGGCCTTTTCTGCTTCTCACGCCACCTCACCAGTGAGTAGGCTGGTGGGGCACAAGAAGTTGAGAGGGGACACAGCTGGGACAGCTGACCCCAACTGACCAAAGGGATATTCCACACCATATGATGTCATGCTCAGCATATAAAGCTGGGGGAAGAAGAAGGAAGGGGGGGACATTCAGAGTGATGATGTTTGTTCTTCCAAGTAACCATTAAAAAAGATGGAGCCCTGCTTTCCTGGAGATGGCTGAACACCTGCCTGCCTATGGGAAGTAGTGAATGAATTCCTTCTTTTGTTTTGCTTGTGCATGCAGCCTTTGCTTTACCTGTTAAACTGTCTTTATCTCAACCCATGAGTTTTCTCACTTTTGCCCTTCTGATTCTTTCCCCTGTCCCACCTGGCAGGAGTGAGCGAGCTGCTGTGTGGTTCTTGGTTGCCGGCTGGGGTTAAACCACTACAGGTCTCAAAAAGTTGTTAAGGTACTAGAAGGTGGGCAATGACTGGCCATAAAGTTCAGAAAAAAATGCACTGAATGAAAAGAACCAGTTGACTATACATATGATATTTTCACTGCTAAGGAATATAAACAAAAATTGAACAAATACTTCAGTAAGTCCTGAATAAAGAATTCGTTTTGTTTTGTAAAAATGCATGCTTCCTTATTTGTTATACATAAATATTCCATTGATGAGTTGACTGTCTGGCATTTATATTGAAATATCATATTCTGAGCAAGTATTAGAGAATATGCCAAGACAGTGAAGTGTGAACCCATAAATGTGAGCAGTTGTACTTAAAGCTATTTCTTATTCTCCTAAGCTGTGTTCATGCTTTGAGCACTGTTAGCTAGTATTACTGTTCATAATAAAATACTCAATATCACTTACTTCACTACTCTTTCTGCCCGAATAATTACTTGCTCCACAGATCAAACATCAAATTCTAATGACATGGTTACAGCAAATGTGAATGTTAAGGTATTCAGGCTCCAGTACTTCAAATAGGAAAGTAAATTTGAGTCAGTACGGCCAATACCTAACCAGTGTTTTTTTCTAATTTAAACTATGAGAAGGTTAGGTTAAGAACCTCAGTGAATACTGTCTACCATAGCCCAAATCAGATCAAATTGAACAAGTATTCAAAAATCCCACCCAAGTTTATTTTTAACTGTATGGGTTGACATGGGTTGACTAACTGCATTAGTCCTGGTGAAAACCCTAAGTCATGGATCATAAAGCATTGCTATATGCACCCGTCTTGATGATGTTGCACTACTATGTGTCTCCAAAGAATATTGGGCTGCAGCTCCGCAATATCAAGAACTTCCATATTTTTGATTGTAAACATTCTATTTTTCTCACAACAATTTACAGAGGAAAAGTTTAGAATGAGTTATCTTAGATGCCCGTCAGCATTTGTTTCCGGTAACTCAGCCAAAAAGCACAGTTGTTTTTCTACTTAGGGTCCTTTCCTATAAAATTTGTGCAGAGCATAGGAATCTAACATCCTCATTCCTCCTTTGAGTAGCAAACTATACAGTTTACTGATATTCCTTCCTATAAAGTCATTCAGGCACTACTGAGTCAAATACTGCTAGAATATGTTCACATCTGTCAATGGTACTAGTTGGATTTAAGACCAACTTGCAGAGACTTATGAATTTAATACAAAAAAGTAGAAAGCAAATAACTCAATGGTTTAATGGAGTCTCAAAAAATATGTGTCTTCTAGTGATAGGAACCAAAATTCAGAGGAATTAT
>NW_009259036.1:77492-98415 GCF_000687185.1 Egretta garzetta | reverse complement strand
AAATTGTCATTAAACCTTACAGAAAACATATGGCAGTGGAGTTTTCCTAATACACCTCATCACAACTACAGGTTCACTGAACTAAGGAACAAGTAGAATAGAATAGAATAGAATAGAATAGAATAGAATAGAATAGAATATTTCAGTTGGAAGGGACCTACAATGACCATCTAGTCCAACTGCCTGAACCAAATCAGGGTGGACCAAAAGCTAAAGCCTGTTACTAAAGACATTGTACAAATATCTCTTAAAAACTGACAGGCTTGGGGCATCGGCCACCTCTCTAAGGAAGCCTGTTCCAGTGTTTGACCACCCTTTTGGTAAAGAAATGCTTCCTAATGTCCAGACTAAACCTCCCCTTGCACAGCTTTGAACCATTCCCACATGTTCTATCACTGGATATCAGGGAGAAGAGATAGAATCATAGAATCATTTGGTTGGAAAAGACATTTAAGATCATCAAGTCCAACCGTACCTGCCCACTACTAAATCAGGTCACTAAGCACCTTGTCCACCCGTCTTTTAAATACCTCCAGTGATAGGGACTCAACTGCTTCCCTGGGCAGCCCCTTCCAATTCTTGACAACCATTTTGGTGAAAAAATTTTTCCTAATATCCAGTCTAAACCCCAGGTCTCCCCTCAGCCTCCTCTTAAGGGACCTTATCCCCCTCTACAACTACCTGTAAGGAGGTTGTAGTGAGGTGAGTGTCGGTCTCTTCTCCCTGGTAATAGGTGATAGGACTGGAGGAAATGTCCTTAAGTTACACCAGGGGAGGTTTAGACTGGACATTAGGAAAAATTTCTTCACCAAAATAATTTTTCAAGCATTGGAACGGGCTACCCAGGGAAGTGGTTAAGTCTATCCCTGGAGGTATTTAAAAGACAAGCAGACGAGGTGCTTGGGGAAATGGTTTAGTGGTAGAATGGCAGTGTTAGGTTGACAGTTAGACTTGATCCTAAATGTCTTTTCCAACCTATGCAGTTCTATGATTCTATGCAGGTGTTTAGTGTCAGATGAAATCTTTAATGATGTCCATGTCGTCGGTGTAGAGTTAGCAGATATAACAAAAGACGTGCATGGGAGACCTGTGTAGTCCTGTACTGGCACTTGAGGTCTAACAGAAAATGACAAAGCATTTGAAATGGATTGTGTGCCTATTTTGGAAAAATGAATCAAGTCTCTATTAAAGTGGAGCTGAGGAAATCTAAGGCATTATTCAGTTCATCCTTTAGGAGACACGTAAATGTAGTCAGCTCAACAGCTTTCTTACCTCTATAGGCTTAATTCAATTGCCTGCATATAGGCTTCTGGTGCCATTTGAGATACGCTCAGATATCCAAGACATCCACACAGAAGTGACAGATGGTACATAAAGCAGACCTATATCTTCCTGGAGTGGCAGCTGGAGGATTCGCAAATGGCATGAGCTAAACACATTTAAGCAAATTGTTCAAGTCTCAGTGACTGTATTGACCATAAATTTAATCAGTTGACTTAAGTGTAGGCACCTACTGCAATTTTACTTGCCCTAGAGTATACAAGTCATCTCACAGGTATGGTACTTAGGCCACAGTGCTTTCGGGAGGTCTGTATAGCTCTGAAACAGAAACTGAAGGACAGACAAAAAAACACCAAAACACCCAACACTGAAAATGGTGCTACTATTCTGTGCATAGGCAGCTGAATTAAATCCTGCCTTCAGTGTGTGAACATCAATTACACCTCCATATAAGATGATGAAGTATACAGGAAAGATAAGGGAAGAGGAAAAAAGACTAGAAACAGAATGACCGGAGTGAACAAAATATTAATGTCATTTTTACTAATAAATATCTAATTATGCACTGTGAGCCTTGCATAACAGAATAAATTGTGCTGTGGTAGTATAAGCCAAGAAATATATAAAGAGAAAATAATGCTTATCAACCAACCCATTTATAAATCTATAATACAGCAGTATTTAAGCAGCCACATTTTTGCTTTTCACATAAAACTTCAGAGCAATAGAAACAAATAATTTTTTCACCCAGTTTACTATGCACAAAAGTCGTAAAAACTCCAAGACTTTTCTGAAATGATACCCCTAACAGGGGTACCAGGTGTGGTTTACAAGAGTGTAAATCTTCCATCTGCTACATATACTAGTATCTCTGTCTTCGCATTTCTGCTAAAGATGATCTCTTTTGTGAGAACAGCTAAAATGATGGGTTGCGTACACTGGGAGAAGAAAAAAATATTCTCTTTACAGATAAATGCTGTTGAAAGTTCATAACTTGGCTGTTTGTGCCTTCAGGGGGTTACTGCTGGAAATCCGGGAACATATTAAAAGGAGGTATAAAATAAATGGTTCTAAATTTATATAATATATTAATGACTATTTTAATGCTGCCACTCATATAACTCACCTGTGATTAAGTTTGCAACAGCTTTACAATAATATAAAATAAATAATTATATTTTAAAATAACTGTATGTCCATCTAGAACCACAGAAGAATTCAAGTAATTAGCAGAGCTGAAATTAAATTTAGTCACCTACAAGCAACATTCTGGAGAACCTGCTTCCCATCCTATCATTTAATTCAAGGGGTTTTGCCACTTTTCCCTTTTTTTCTGTGTCTTGTCCTGGTTTCAGCTGAGGCGGAGGTAATTTTCTTCCTAGTAGCTGGCATAGCGCTGTGTTTTGGATTCTGTACTAGAAGAATGTTCATAACACACTGATATTTTAATTGTTGCTAAGTAGTGCTTAGACTAGTGAAGGGCTTTTTCTGCTTCCCATGCTTTGCCAAGTGCACAAGAAACTGGAAGGGGGCACAGCCAGGACAGCTGACCCCAACCGGCCAAAGGGGTATTCCATACCATATGATGTCATGCTCAGGGGGAGTTGGATGGGGGGGAGGAAGGACTGCAATTGCTGCTTGGGGACTGGCTGGGCATCAGCCAGCAGGTGGTGAACAATTGTATTGTGTATCTCTTGCTTTGTATATTATTATTATTACTAGTAGTATTATTTTCACTATTATTGTTTTACTTAATTTTATTTCCACTATTAAACTGCTGTTATCTCAGCCCATGGGTTTTCTCTTCCATTTCTGTCCCCCATCCCACTGA
Source organism: Egretta garzetta (assembly GCF_000687185.1). Classification (NCBI taxonomy): domain Eukaryota; kingdom Metazoa; phylum Chordata; class Aves; order Pelecaniformes; family Ardeidae; genus Egretta; species Egretta garzetta. The sequence continues at coordinate 95,303 of NW_009259036.1, read as the reverse complement.
GGGGGGAGTGTGCAAGCAGCTGTGTGATGTTTTGTTGCTGGCTGGGGTTAAACCATGACATGCCTATTGATTTCAATTGTTCATTTGCCTAATTCTAGAACTTTTCCTCACTTCAATTTTCATATGGACATAGGACAAAGAATTTGTATTACTGACTTAAAAACTAATAATTTTCTGTTCTTATCTATTTCATTCCTGAAAGTATATTGTCAGATTTTTTGCCATCTCATCAGAACTGGGAATAATCTTGATTGCAACTGGACATTACAATACAATAACGTGATATTCAAACAACTTATATTAATCACAAATCTACTTTATACTCTAGCTAGCTGGTTGGATTTCTTACCATCATTTCTCCCATCCAATGCATACATTCTTATTTTGAAATTTTCATAATCTATGTCCATCAAGCTTATTTCTTTCTTATAGTTGTTGCATTCCAGTTTACTAACAGAAAAATAATGTCCTATTTCCTTTGTTAGGAATGAAGATGAAATAGCTTTGACTTGCAAATACATTTTTTTAATAGGAAAGAGGACAGTAAGAATTTTAGCTAGAAAAAAAGATCAGGTTTTCAGGTACCATGTTTAAATTATACATCAAAAATACAATCGAGGCAATCGGTAACATAAAAAAAGAGCCATGACAGTTCATTAACCTTGTAGATATATCACACAATGGAAGAATGACAAGATATTCAATAGTTCTGAAAGAAAAGTTAATTTAAATGTAGGTTTTATTTCTGAAGCAGGTGTATTTAGACAGTGTTGAACAGCAGAAGGAAATAGAGCTTAGCTTGTTGCTTTAAATATAGATGTGTGTGTGTGCGTACATCTGACGTGTTCCTAAACTAACATGTATGAGGCTGTTTGAAGGAGGTACACTTTAAAGATATAATAGGGTAGCTTTTATTTTAATTGACTGTTCAGAGAATTGAGTGAAGGTCAAAGTTAAGAGCTAACGGAATTCTGAGAAAATTTTATTACAGAGGAGAACTTTTCAGAGCTTTATACCTATATTTTCTAGTGAATATTATGGTCTGTGAACTATAGCTTGTACTGAAAATTATCATTGTGTAAGCTTACATTAAGTCATTTTTGAAGGGTCTGGACACCTTCTGTATCTCAGATTTCTTGTATTACACAAGTATGTAATTCGGAGAGCTGGCATAGTCTCTCTAGCATCTGATGTAATTCTCACTCCCAGCCCAGTATTTTAACTTGCATATCTTGATTTCAGGGTTATTTCTTGTAGCATTTTTTTTTCAGTTTCTTTTACCTTGAGCAGAACAACCTTTTTTGTTCTAAATTTGTTCAGGGTTCAAATACATTTTATAAGATTGTATTCCTGTTTTACTTTATTTTGGCTTGTTCTGTTAGTTGCCTATTCAACTAAAGGGAATTTGTGTTTGTGCCTACAAGCTGTTAGTTTGTCCTATGTTAATCCTATCACTTTTCCTGTAGAACATAACTTGATGTATAAAGTCTCAGTAACCTTTAAACATGAGTGCAACTTAGGAATTAAACTTAATTTCATTGGTCTTTTGATGATTTAAATTCTGAGGAATCTAATCCATTGAAGTCCAGCTACTACAAGACAAGCACTCACATAAGGTCTAGCTGGCATATAAAAAACCACATGTGCGTAAATACTACATGTAGTTTTAGCATAAATTGCAATACAGATATCCATGAGAAATAAATCTCCAGTTTAAATAAAGCAAAATATATTAATGATAACAGAGTTCTTTCTCTCTATAAATTAATCTGAAATTTTTGAGGAAAAATTCAGATGGAAGGACAATTCAGTCTGCCTCCCTAGAATATTGGATCAATAGTTAACTTTAAAAGGCATAGTAAAATGGAAATTGGTCTGGAAGATACTACTGTAAACTTTAGAAATCCTCTGCTTTTCAGAGATTTTCATAAATTGTTTAGTTTTGAGCCTTTGCGTATTTCTCCTGTGAATATCTCCTAAATGGTTTACTGTCAACAAGAAAATATTAATACTGTGTTTTTATATTGCCCATCTATGGGACAACCTGTCCAAAAGAAGAATGAGTAACTTCTTAGGAGTGCTGAATATTCATTGAAGCATATATCAGCTGAAGTCAATAGGATGATCTTTAGTATGCTGGAAAAATAATGAGATGGTTTCACAGTCCTCTGGTTTACATAAGTAGGCCCTCTACACTTTATACAGAAGCACATCTTATACACATCTGCATAAGTCATGATTTATTTTTTCTTAATTTCAGTGAAAAATTCTATTCATATTTATAAATGGTAAGTAAAACTGGCTATGATTGTAACTGAAAAATAGGTGTTTCAATATCTATAATTTCAACATGTCAGTGATGCCCTGCAACAATAACACTGTGTTTTCAAAATCCTGTTTAACACAGGACACTGTGACAGATTTGTCCGAGAATGTAGGACCCTTCATTTATTATCTAGGAAAACGTCATGTTTTGCTTTCAAGCTCAGAGTAATAATCTGATATCTGAGTTCAGGGACTGCATTTTCAAACTATCATATTTTAGTACAAGCTACTGACAAGCTGAAATATGAAAAATATGAAAAAGTCTATCATCAACAAAAAGTGAATCCAAAGGACCTTTAAAAGTAACCTTAAACTGAGTAACTGACTGTAAGCTTATGATATTGCAACTGCTCACAGCTATCTCCTAAAAGACTTCTGTAGGCTTCAAATACATTTCATAACAGCCTAAGTAAAGCCAGCTAACCCAATTTTTGCAGTATCAGACTTGCCAAGGCACCCAGATGATCTGTGCAATCATATGGATTTATGATCCAAGAAAAGTAGAAATTCCATGAGGGGAAAATAATAAAGAGAGAAGCACTGAAATAAATACCAGTTTCACACAGAAATAGGAATCAGCTTGTGATAAGTACTTTCAGTTCAGATATGTTCATACTTTCAGAACTATTTCTTTTATAGTGAGCATCTTATTAGGCTCCCTGAAATAGTTATAAAATAGATGCTGTTTTTCCATTAGATGACAAGCTCAGCCTAATGGGAGAATAGAGTTCTCCTGGGATTTTACCGACTTAAGTATATTGTAGCAGTTTGCTTCAGTTCACTGTGCAGTGTAAATTCACTGGCTAAGCACCGGATCAAAGAACTACTGTACTGTTCAAAATGCTACAAGCTACAGTCTGACTTCCACAGGCATGAAAGGAAAAGGAAGGAAAAGGCAAAGAAGTAAGGAATGGGACAAATTGCTTAAGTTTATAGCCTAGTGGCAAAGCCCATTGATACAATGAAAAAAGCAAACAACAAAGCTCTACTATAATTCTCTAACATTAGTTTTCTTTTCATTCCTATGGGGAAAAATATTTTTCAAAAGTTAAAAAAATTGATCCAAGTGTTTTGTAAAGCAGTAACAGTGGTATTGGAGAGACTAGGTCATGAAGCAACATAAATTAGGCTAGACATTGGCTAAAATACTTTCCTGGAAGTTGGGACTATTTGGTATAAATATCTTCTCTGAACCTGAAAAACCATGGAAATGAATTTCAGAAAACTCAGGAAAAAATCTTGGCAGGTGATTGCTGTAACAACCAAGCTACAGAATGTTTTCGGATCAGCGATGAAGAATTTTGTCCTTTTCTACTGTGTGCATTTTAAGACAGCAAATGATATTTTTCACATATAACTTTAACAGTCTGAAATAAAAATATTTATTTTGCACTAGTTGTGTTGGTACATTCTCTAGTACAGTGAGCCAACTGGCGTCTTGTAGCTTTTTATGGTCTGATGAAAACTTCTCTTCCTCTGCAGTATTATCATAGAGCCTTAACCATACGAGCAACTTGGAGTCCAACTATGATTCCACTGGCTGTCAGTATGGAATCTCCTAATGGAATTGCTACATCCATTGATTCACGCTGGAGCCTAGCATGTTCCAAATCCCAGTATACAATTAAAATGTGCAGTTTAAAAAAAAAAAAAACCAAACACATGGGAATAAATTATGTACTCAGGCAAAAGAAGAAAAGCATATTTCTAGCTTTCAGGTATATTGAAATAGAAACTTAATAACTTCAAGTGAAACGTAGAACAGTTTGTAGGAATTACAAGTAAAACTGATGCATAATTGAGTTGTGTCCCACAGGGAAACATTCACCTCAGATTTAGTACTTGAACAGATGAAATACTTGCTACAAAATTATGGTGATGCTGTTTACACCACTCAACTTACAAAAAAAAAAAAAAAAGAAAAGGAAAAAAACCCACTAAAATAGTTTCAGACTCATTTGATAAGAGAAAACAAACCTGTTAATTTGCTGGTGACACCCAGTCTCTACATTAATTTAGATAAATTTGTTTGGCTTGTGGACTATTTTCCTATATAGAGAAGCAGATTACAGTTAATTTTGCTACAAGTCCAGGCATCTTCAAACTGCAAAACTTAAAGACATTGGTATCTAAAAAATAAAATGCATTAAACTTGTTTATTGCCACTTCTCTACTTTCAACAGATTTCTGAGATACAAGCATTATTACCTGCTTATATTGATTTGCATTTCAAATTATGATAATGCTTCAAGATGAACTGAGGCACTATATTCCTGTGTTAGGCAGTCCATCTCAGTTCTTTATTTCCATTTACTCAGTTTATTTAAATGCAAGGATGGTGTGCAAGGACTACAGAATGCATGCTAGTGATCTGTATCACATCGTGCTATTGGCTATAAGAAGAAAATGGAATAAGCCATGACACTGAAAGAGTGATATTTGACAACACTGCTAAATATAGGAGGACAAGGAATGGTGTTTATTTTCTGAGTTCCAGTGGCATCCCAAGTCTCATCTCTTGTTAGAGTTAGATTGCTCTATGAAAAAAAAAATATTTATAACAGTCCAAAATAGTCAGGAAAGATGTTAATGGCTGTATTGGGTGTGGATGACAAGGTTTTTGCAGTGGTGGACTGCAGGGGCGGCCTCTGTGAGGGGAGTCTGGGGTTACCCTGTGCCAGACACAGCAGGTTCCAGCCGGCTCCAACCGACCCAACACAGGGCATGGCTGAGCCCCTCAGCCAAGGTGGTGGCGCCTTGAGGAAAATGTACTTAGGAAAGGGTAAAAAATGTTTCCTGGCAGTGAGGAGTGGGGAAAAGAGTGAGAAACAATCCATCAGACACCAAATTGAGAGAAGAAGGTGGTGGCGAAGGGGAGAGTAGGTGGTCCAGGCAGTGGAGCAAAGTTTCCTTTTTGCAGCCCATGAAGGACCACAGTGGAGCAGATATCCACACTGTATCCCATGGAGGACCCCACGCTGCAGCAGACGAATATGCCCTGAAGGAAGCTGCAGTCCATGGAAAAAACCCATGCTGGAGCAGGGGGAATGTGTGAGGAAGAAGGAAGAGCAGAGAGAAACCATTATGGTCTCCCCTATTCCTCCCTTTCCAAGGGAGGAATGAACCTGAGAAGAAGGTGTGGGGGGGAGAAAGTGTTGTTTGGTTTTTTTTGTTTCTTTGTTTCTCACCATCCTACTCCGATTTAAATTAGCAATAAATTAAATTTATATTCCCCAAATCAAGTCTGTTTTGCCTGTTACAGTAACTGGCAAGTCATCTCCCTTTCTTTACCTTGACCTATGAGCTTATTCATCTCATTTTCTCCCCTGCCATGTCGAGGAGGTGGGGCGTGAGAGAGCAGCTGGGTGGGTGTCTGGCAGCTGGCCAAGGTCACCTCACCACAGTGATGAAGCAGGGTGGCCAATCAGTAGTTCAGTACATGAATTCACACGCTGCCCTTATTTTATTTAAAAATAATGATATAACCAAAGATAGAAGGTGTAAGAAAAAAAGAGGGTCAATTGCTTTTTTAGGGTCTGAAGAGAACAAGATTTCAGTGTGTGGAATAAAAAATATTTTTAGGAAGCTACAGTTGTATTCTATAGAAGATAACATCTATTTTTGTAGATTCAGAAAATGTTATGGTCATTTGGTCTGACCTCTTATATAACATGTGCCATACCATCTCATTCAGTGATTTCTGCAACTAGTCTTTAGTCAAGGAATTCTATCTTGACTTTTTCTGATATAGGTCTATTATTGAACTTTTGTGTTTATAGGGTAGCTTTTATTTTAGTTAGAAATAAGTATTAGCTAGCGAGATTTAAAACTTTTGGAAATTGTTTCTTTAAGCCTCACTTATCTTTGACCCTTTTTATTGTCCTTGGATGATTAGTTCTTTGATACCATGGAGATATCTGCTTATATGTTGCTAGTGACCTACTCTTTCTTGTAGTCTCGTGGTAATATGACAAGCAAAAAATAGCAATGTTTATTGTTATTTCTTTCCCACCAATCCAGGTATCAGTACCTGATTTAGCTTACCATTAAAAATGCCAACCTATAAAAATGCCAGCACTTACTACATTATTGTGGAATAATGATAATAATAAATACTGTAGTGATATTTAGCTACTAAAACTTATTATTTTAGAAGAGTATCTCATACAGTAGAGTATGACAAGTGTGGGTAACATTTTCTAATAGACCAAACATATACAGTAAATCTAGAAAGACTGAGGAGTGCAGATCCACCGCCATTGGATGAAAAACTGTTCCTGAATACGCAAAATTTCTGATCCTATTAAAATAAGCTGTCCCAAACTGCAGGCTTCGTAAGTCTTCATTAATAAAAAGGCACATTGTTCCTATACCATTCTGAAATTCCTAATCCCAGCATATAGCATATTTCTTGATTGTTTAAAGAACTTTTAATGGATAGATCAGGAGAATAAATGAATAAACAAATGAATAATATTATTCCCACACTATCTTAATACCAGAATTTGAACAGCCCTGAAACATACCCTGTGCATGTGCATACTCCCACAGAGAAGGCTGTGGGTGGTAAATTCATTGACAAACAGTTAAAAATAAAAGTCAAAACCCCCTTGGATAATTGCTCTTGTTGCCTGTTTTCACAGTTGGCATTTTCTCAAACAAAAATGAGTCCTCTTTTCCACTGTAGGCTTTTAGGAGAACAGCTATTTACAAACCTAGTAAACTATTTCCAGAAATGTTGCAACTAGAATGTTTTTAACTTTAATGTGTAACATAGGAGAGAACCAGCAGAACAATAACAGTCATCATCAATTTTAAAATGTTAAATAAATGTACAAATTTGAACCAAGTTAATTTTGATCTGTGTCTCTGTACAATGACATAAGGAAATCAAGTAAATTAAAGTTGTTATATGTTACAACGGGATGAAAATCCTAAATTGTTTCGCTGCTTTCTGATGAGCTATCTACTGTTTTAGTGAAAAGTCATTTCACAAATTCTGTGATGAAAACAGCTGTAGTTCTTTTAAGGTCCAATTGGTGAGTAGACCAAAACTATTCCCTCAGCCAAAATTATTCTCTCAATTGATTAGCGTGATTGGTGAGTAACAGCAGCCCTCACTTGGTATGCAGCAGATGAATTATGTACTCCAAGTGCTTCTTTATCTCCACTGACTGTAATCGAATCTTTGAATGACACAGTCAGATTTCTTAGTCTGCATTGTTGATTTCAACAGCTGGATGAGATGAATCCCCTGGCCATACTGATCCACGAATTCTTGGAAGGCATTAATAACAATTTAGTTGTGCAGAAGGTGCAGAAAACATCTTGAGGATGTGATTCTAATTAATAGATTTTATTCTAATTAATAGAGAAGAACTGATTGGGAATATTGAGGTGGGACCTAGTTAGGTAGACTAAGTATGAAATGTTTACATTCAGAGTCTTCAGATTTGAAAAGAGGAAATGCAATAGAATCAAAACAGGAAGGTACTCTTGAAGAAAAATAACAATTTGTATGAAAGACTTCCCAGAAGATGTGTTACCTTGTAGAAGAATGTTTGAAGTGTTATGAGTGATAAACCTGGTTACGTTGCATGCTTTTAATTGAACTCAATCAAATGGAAACTGTCTTGATACAGAAATGACGATGGAAACAAAGAACAAAAAAATGAAGACATTAAATAAAAGACTAACTGCTAACTAAAATGAGCTAGTAACTATTCTCTGGTTTTCACTAACAAGCTAGCCACACAAGTAATATACAACACTTAGCTCTGGATCTGGTATAACACAAGGGCTCTGTTACAGTGAGAAACTGAGGCTGCATCTACAGCAGCAAAGTAAACATGGCCGGGAATGTTTCCTGGCACTGATGTCAGTTCACACTATATAGCTTATATATACCTTGTGAATTGAACTTCCAAAACTGTGAATGCAGGCAAATTCTCCATTGGACATGGCCCCAGCAAAGTTATAACTCCCAAACTGTGCTCAGGAATGGTCAGTGCTAGCAGTAGTGTAGCAAAACCCTGCCAGGGGGGTTTCTGGCAGTTTGTGAGTGCAGAGAATTGCGTTTCCATGCCTGAGACTGGTCCTACACAGAGCTGGATTTATAGATATAGATTGAAGATATGTGCTGTTGGCTGCAGTGTATGACAGGAGGGTATGTAGTAGGGATGGAGAGTGTAAAGCTTACTGCAATAGATTGGGGGAACTATAGAAAGCTGAGGGAATCAAATCTGATATAGTCTTGTTCAATTTACTGAACTGTGCCTTTGTATTGCCTCAAGCAGTATAAGATGTAGTGAGCCAAACCAGTGCCAAACAATGTGTAAACAACTATCAATATAAGCAATAGGTGTCCTATACCCTATTTTAACTAGAAGCAGAGATGTGGTTGGAAAGTTGTGGGGGGCTTCTATTTCTTTTAACAAAAAGGTCATGTATTATCATGTGGTTAATGTAGTCTTTCAACAACATCAGCACAAGATCAGATATCATACTTAAATAAGGAAGAACAAATTAGAAAGAACTTGAACAAATTAGAAAGAACTTTAACCAATTACAGGTTTCACGATTGTCTGGTACTGATGAATTTCTGCCCACACTTTAAAATGTAAACTGATGGCATCTGAGAACTATTAGCAATTATGTTTGAAAATTCATTAAGTCTTTTTGAAAATACATGATCTTCTGTCAAAAGTCTGGAGGAAAGCAGTTTTGGTCTCGTCTTCAAAAAGAGAAGAGTAGGCAATGATACATTTGTCACATTAACTTTGACATCCAGGACAAATACTGAAAGAAATATTTAGAGTGACCTATAAGAAAATGAGATTAATTACAACCAGTCTTAATCAATTTGGGCAAAACCATAGAAAAATGCAAGCATAACAGGCAGATGTAACCAGGAAGTGTATAACCTGGAATATATGAAACAATCTCTCTATTCTGCTTAGCTCTGTACAATCTCAGTAGGAATACTGCTTTCAGTTTTGGGTACCACATTTCTAGAAATATTTGGGTAACTGTGAATAGCCAGGAAATAGTTAAAAGAAGAATTAAACATCAAATTTTTGGTCTACAGGACTGAATAAAGAAACCCTGAATAAATGAGTATGTGCAGTTCAAAAAGAGAAAAGAAAGGCTGAGGAGTTAATGCAGTAAGCAGCTTCATATGCATAAAGATGGCATCTGTAAAAGAGAACACAAGAAATTTCTTTCCTTTGTTCCAAATAACATAGGCCAAGAAGCAATGAAGTTTAGTTGCACCAAGGAAAAATGGACAGTAGGAAAAAAATTATAATTTAAGTGCTAAGCCCTGCAATGGATTATTCCAGGGATTCAGGAGACTCTTTACCTCAAAGGCAGGCAAATGTGCCAGTAGTGACTACACCTACTTGATGGAATACCTTATCTTTTGGGGTCCCTTCTAAACTGGTTTTATGAAATGCAGCAGCTTTTCGTAAAGTGTCAGCTTATATTTCTGTGAATACTTGTAAGAAGCTTGAACCTGATTTTGTGTTCCTCAATTCCTTTTTTGTCTGTGTTGTTTTTTTAACTCAGCCCTCCCACCTCTTGACATATTGTGATGTAGTTTAATAAATCCAAAATATCCTGAGGACCAAACTGGAACTGGTTTTTGTTTGTTGGTTTTTTTTTTTTTTTAGTTTACTTTCATGTTCTACTTCTTTACTGCAATACAACATACCTGAAAAACTGTTACAAGAATATTGACTTCCCAGTTCTCTTTGTAAGACAGTAGGCAGTAATGATGAAAACTGGCATTACACCTGCACTCTGCATGACTCAAATTGACCTGGGATGGTGAAACCATAGCTGAATGAGATACTATGAGGGGCTGAACTCAATTATGCAGACAGGAAGCTCAGGCAGATATTTTACAACATAGCATCTTATATTGATAGTATTGAGTACTGATACTACAATTCTATGCACTTCGTTTTCTGACAGAAAACAGTATTTTTGATGTTTGGTGGGTATTTTTGGGGGGACATTGGTTTTGTTTGTTTGTTTGTTTGTTTTTCCAACATGGGATTAAACAGATACTGAGATTTTAAAAGTTTCTCGGAATTGTCATTCTCTAGTCAACCCTACTTCCTAGTGTTATTTTTACAGTAGTTTCCAAGTATTTATTAATATTTTTTTTTCTTTTAAAGGCTCATTGAAAAATGTTTTTAATACATGCACTCCTATTTGAGGTCCAAAAGTGTTTTCCATCATTCTGAGTACTTTATATATATCTGCCAACTCATGAGCTCATGACTGCAAAGTATCTTTTACTATAGCTGTTGAAATCAGTAATACAGCTTTCTTGATGTGATTTCTCATATGAAAAGCAAAATGTATCTATCTACTGAATCAGCAAACTTCTCTTTTTCCGTGTCTTTTGTCTTTACAATTCTTTGGCATTTAGCCCTAGTGTAGTTTCATGGCCTACACATTTGGTAGCTATAGAATATTTAATGCCAGAGAAGAAAGGGGGGAAAAAAAAAAAAAAAAAAAAAAAAAAGCTTTCTGCGCTACTTTATGTTCTAGTACTGTCACTAACTCTTACAAAAGAAGCATGTTGCAGACTGCACATAGGTCTTGTAAAAGAAAAAAATTAAGTTAACCTTTAAATACTGTAGGTAGTTGCTGCCTTTTGCTTCACTGAAATATTCTGAAGGAAACTTCCTTACAAACTGTTCTTGAAAATTATACCGGATAATGTGTCCCTTAACAAGCTAAACTAAACATGTACAAATATTGAAAATATTCTATTCTTGAAAATATTATAAAATCTTCTGCACAGATGGAGTGAGAGTTTAATTATGGAAACCTCTGAGTGTCATAGACAACACTATTCTCTCAGACAGTAGCAAAAATATCCATCAGGAACTAGTTTGACAGATCTATATCACCTATGATTGCAACCAGATGCTATTTCATCTATGTCACCCAAACATCCAAAAAAGTTGCAATATCCTTACTGCTGTAGCGATATCTATTTTTAGATATTTAATGGGGTATTTCATATACAGCAGCAAAAACTGTCAATATGCAAAGGCCTAATTAATGATGTAGTTTACTTAAAATGATGCTCTGAATACTTGCTTTTTGGCATATGTGTGGAGACAACATACACACCACTGAATTCTTGTTTGAGAATCCCCACTGCTGAGATGCTGCATTTCAACTGAAGAGCTCTTCTGCAATAGTGTCCTAGTAATAGTCTATGGTCATGTATACAGAATTGCAGTATATTGCCACGTATTTTTCTGATAAGGGCAAAACTCTCTGTCAAAACTGGAATGAACCTTATTATGGTGAATATGAATACAAATAACATAATATTCCTTTTGTTTTGATTTTTTTCCCTACCACATATAAAAACTTTCAATGTTTGCTATTTAAAAAAAAAAATCTAAAAAAGTGGAAACTAATGACATTGTTCATAATGGGAAATATCTTTTTGAAAACTGTAGGTAGTGAATAATAACCTAAGTAGGCAGCACGATGCCACAGTGGAGCAAAACAATAACTGTTGTGAAGAAAAGCACTCAATAAAGTAAATAGTATTCTACTGAGTTTGTGCAATAGTAGATGTGTAATGCCGCAGCAAATGGCATTTAAATTATCCTCAAAATAATATACAATACATACCATCTTTTGGCTTAATCATATGATGCTACTTATCTGTGGGTCCTGTTCATTTATGTGTGGGTCCTACTTGTTTTAAAACAATCGGTGCGGATATACACTTCCCTTCAGCTTCTACAATATCTTGCAATAGCTAAGAAATGTTTAAATGGGTGGATATGGACAGGCTGAATTTATTCCACTGGTGCTTAAAGGTGGCTGGATGTGAGACAGCTATAGTGTGGAAGCCGGTTACTTTCATGTGGCATTGTGCATGAGCTAATATACCCTACTGTATAGTATAACTTTTTGTCAGAAATGCTGACCTGCCATCAGCATTTTAATTTGTTCACAGGGTGACTAGAACCAGGATAAAATGCCCAGTTTCTGAGGAAAATATGAGGACATGTTTTCAGAATGCTGATGAAAACTCAAATTACATTGGTTAGTTTATGCTGTTCATTTTAATGTAAACTGAGCAGAAGGAAGACGAAGTTCCCACCGTAGTTTCTACTTTAACTCTTGGCAAACTCCTTAATCTAGAAAAAAACCTGAAATTTGTATGTAAATCTTGAAAATAGGACAAAACCAAGTCTGATTTTGTTGCTGAACAGAGATGGAGCTGAATAGATGTTTTGCATTCAGCATATAAGCTTGAATAAAGACCATTCTGAACTTGTCAGACACTTTATTTTTAAATGCAAATGTTTTTGTAAAGTTCATAACTTCAAGGCTTTGGTATTTTCATTTTTCTACCCCATTTAAAAGTATCATAGTGGAAAGATTTGGCATAATTATTACATCTCCCTTGTGTTTTATGGATAGAATGTATATATCCAGGTGCTTCTTGTAACCACTTTTAATCATTCATTTCTGAAAAAGCAATTATGAATTCCCTATCCATGGTAAACATTTAACCTCTCATGTCAGCAGGGCCTATCTTGTTGTCCTAAAGAGATTTTAGCTGTGAAGTGCAGATGGATTGTATTAAATGTTTCAGCTCCCTGGAAATTATACGAGCATCCTATGAACATCAGTCTAATCAGAGCACTATTTCCACTCTTCTGCCTTAAATAGCTTCAGTCCAGGATGTGTATAGGGAAGGGAAGAATTGCTTTAACAAATTTCACTACCAGCTGTTCTTCAAATGATACAAGTGACATTGCTAGTGAATAGCGGGTGCTGACTGTTATCTGTGGTTAATAACATCTCTCACTAGCCCCCATTCAGCTGCCAGTTAGCACAAAGACATGTCTGCGTGACTTTTAAAGGGTCTGCATTAATACACCCAGCCAATCAATGGTTTCTGCCCCTCCACAAGGACACTGGTCTGTTACCATTACTAGATGCTGTCAACAGAAAATGACACAGGAGTCACAGAAGGTAAAATGATGTCAATTTAATCAGAGAGCAGACAAAAGGCAAACAATGCTGCCCGGGAAAGGAGTATAGCAAGGAGACTCAGAGGCTGGCGTAAGCCACACTCGGCAGGTCCCAGTGAAACCAGATTGAAATTCAATGATACAAAATCCAGCAATGTGACACAGAGGATGAGAGCTGTTGTTTCCATTCAATTAAAGTCAGTGACTGCTGCTGGCATAAAATAAATTTGACAAAATACCAAGAGAATCTGTATTGTAGGTCAAACTATTTTCCTTCTAAACTGAAAGAAAATAACAGTGGTAAATGAGTTAGTGGAATTGCTGTCTAAATTACGTGAAATAATAATTAAAAAGTCCTCCTGCAATTTCCTGTTACTGTGAAGCTAAACAAAACTCTACTGATTGAGATGATTCCACCATAAAAACTAAACAACTTAAAGTGTTTAAATATTTATGAAAATAGGCTGTAAGAAGTTTAAGATTCTTCCATTTGGCATTCATACTGTGTTGTGCACATAATTTCTCAAAAACTTTTTATTTTATTTTATTTCTTTAACATGGGTGTCCTATGCTGTCAGGATACTGTAACCTGACTGTGCAGGTTCCTCCTTCCTCTTTGTGGTCTTTCTTGTTAGAAAACCTTGGTACTTAGTCAGGGAGGGAACCAAAAAGTGTCTGATCTGATCTGCCTGGGTTAGGAGAACGAATCTCACGTGTCAGGAGAATGAATCTCACATGTCCCGCAGACTCGATGCAGGCTTACAAACATTTAGCCTCAGGTTCTCTTTGTCTAATGTTGAGCACCAAGCAAGAATTCCTATATTTCTTTTCTAGCTGATCTAAATTCAAAGGGCTATTTGATGTTCCCAATCTCTGGATCAATTAGAGATGTTGTGTTTCTCTCTCCACAGACTACACAAGAAATAGAAAGCTTAGTTTTCTAATATTAGATAAGGTAACTTTGGTCCTTCATGTGTGTACATAAAAAACAATCATACGATGAACTACAAAGATAATTTTTAGGATTCAGAAAACTCCTCAAAGTCTTCCATCTTCCATGTAAACTATAAAGGTGAAAAGAGATTAGAAAAAAAAAATCTTTGTTTGTTTCTAAATATGTACTTTAAAAATTAAGATTGTAAACTGCTCATGTTGATATAAAAATCATGGTCAGGTGAGCCAGCTGTTTATCAATTATGGGTAACACATGAAAGCTTGTATTAATGAACTCTTTGTCTAATTTCTCTGTTAAATTTTCCTTTCTGTTTTACTGATTATTTATTGAGGTATAGAAAGGATTTTTCAGTATTTGCAAAGTGTTTTACATATGTATAGTCCCTTGACCTATGTAATATGACTAGAACTGAGTTGGGTACTCTGAAGACCATTTCTGCATGTGTATTACTTCAAAAATAAATGAAAGTAACTGTAATCAAAATGACTTTTTAAGATGTAAAGTGATGAGGGCAGGTGCCAGCCTGGTAATAGCTCTTCAATAATATGGCATCCTACTGTGAAAAACAGCTGGACTGTGACTTACGAATGAGGATTTATTAAAAAAGCATCAGTATAATTTTGCATAGACAATTGATCTGGTGGGAAGCCACCTAAACTTGGATCCAGTGTAAGGCAGACTGCTGCTCTTCTGAAATAGCATGGTCACTCTCCTTGATGAGAGAGTAACTTGAGTTGTAAGCAGTCACAAGTAAGTAGACAGTGACATAAGCTGAAGATATAACTGCCTAAATGTAATGTGTTCAAAACTTATCCTTGGCTTTATCTATCCTAACATCACGTACCTGAAAGATAAACAATTATAATAAACTAGGTGTCTCTGCCTCCTATAAAATAGATGGAAAGAGGTCTCTCTAGGAAGACAAACTCATCCCAAATGAAAACTTATGCCACGGAAGACCACCTTTTTCTCTATTGACAGACATTTTGTTTTTCAGCCTAAGCTCCTTATTTTCAGGAGCTTTAAAGTTAGATAACATGAAATGGAAGCATAATTTAATGATGTTCTAGTTAATTTCTGAGCAGCATCAAGGTTTACACAGAAGCGTGATTTTAAAAAGCTACTTTAATGAGCTCTAATACTGTAACATATCAGAAAATATGTTTGGAAATTAGAATCATGGTGATGAAAACATTACTGAGAGTAAGAAAAAGAAAAATTGAAGGAAGTTTTTCCACCTTCCAGTGTACAAACATTGGATCTCATGTGTGACAGAAACTTAGATTTTATCTATTTGAAGCAGTATCTTTTCTATAGAATGTGATTCAGATTGATTTGGGTAATAATACATTTAGTGGATCTGAGACGAGAGAAAAAAACCTTCAATATTGATTTTTAATGCAAATTGATTTATGTGAAAGGGAGGTTAATTTTGCTATACATACATGATAAACAAATGCAATTTGGTTTTATTAGCCTATATAAAAATGATAAATTTTTTACTCAATTTATTTTAGTCTTTGAGACCAATAATTGTCTTATAATGTTTCTCTGCCTATAGGTTAATCACAAAGAAAGCAAGATATTGCATGACATTTGACATTACAATACACTTACTAGCTCAGAATGTTTAATGTGACACTAGTCTTACGCTTGCTTGTATTTTATCTTGCTTTTCTAGAGATTATTTCATTTTATATTACATTGTAATAACAGCAACTACTAATGAATGTACATTATAAATGTGCGTTATAAAATTAATATATTTATATTATACACATTTTATATATTTATGTACATATATATAAACCACAAATTTATACTCTAAAATAGTGGGCATAAAGAGCTGGAGTAGACATGACAGCTTTCTTTACTAGACTACATAATCTCTGTTGTATCTGACTTTTTACTGGGATATGTCTAGTAATCATTTTTAATTAGAAAATTGATAGTTGATTTCTAAATCATACAATAACAGGTTGATATTAATAGGGATATATCACTGAAACAGTAGATGCTGAATAAATTTATGAACTTCCAGGGTGCTACTCAGCTATGTAATCCATGTTATACACCCCCTTTTATGAGTGCGATAGAAAGTGTTCTGTTTTTTCTGAAGTAAAGCATTACTCAGGTGTACATAGACTTTTCTTCCAAAATATATGTAATGAAATGGTCTAAACAACTTGCACACACCTTTTTCGTGGCTGAAAAATAAAAAAAAAACAATTAGACCCCCTTGGAAAAAAGCACACTGCTAATAGTTTCAGTATGAAAAAAATGTTGGAACTACAGTTGTAAGAAATGGAATTCCAGAGACTTGAGACATGTGAATGAGCTTCTACAGATTTCCAAGCCTGTTCCTGTTTATACATCAGGTTTCTGTATGAACTAGAAATTGAAGTCATTGAATTACTGCACCTTCAAAACACTTAATGCCTAACTTTCTGAACTTGGGGATGAGTGGAGTCACTGAAAATCTCATATGACTTTCATTGGATTTAAAGTTTGAGTCACTTGCAGAGTATTAACATTTAGTTTGGAGTTGTTCTCTACGTATCTGTACTACAAAGTGACTAGCATGAGAATTTTTTAAATGTGTGAGCTTTTGTATTCATAACTCTGACAGCAGAATTCTTAAACATTAATGAAAATAGAATAGGGAAAAAAAGGCACAAATATTATCAAAACAATTTACTTTTAAATGGTAGTTACATCTTAAAAAATCACAAAAAACACCTCTAATTGTTTTGTGCAGGGTTTTTTTTAGGATTTTTTTGGGGGGAGGTAGGGGGGTGGATTCTGGGGGGTGAGGGTAAGGGGGAGAGAGAGAGAGAAAATAAATCCCAAATGGAACAACTATGGGCACCGTTCTGGTTTTCTCATGACTCTGAGTTAAAGACTTTTTCCAGATAACATTTTTTCCACTCATGAGATAAAAGTTTAAGATAAGTCAAGTTCATCCTGAAAATTCCTGGTTTTTTTCATGCATTATTAAAGGGGTCTAGATTATTAGATCATATAGGTATCTACATAGCAGAATTCTAAAGTTACTAAGGTTAATCCCAGCCTGTGTGTATGTTTGAGGAGAGATGTTACACTTGGCATCAATGCAGGTAACAGCGAAATCCTGTATATGGAGCTGCAAAAGAGTCACAGAAATACTATGATTGACTTCTAGATTTCTTTACACTATATTATCCTTGTGCTATGTTGAAATCCATAGGATGAGTTTTGATTTGTTGTATTTTTAGCGTAGAGAATTAACTACCTTACTCATTAATATAGCTTGGACATTCAACACCTGAAGAGAAAGCAGTCTGATCTAGATTCTGATTTCATCCTTTCATAGCATTTTTGTAGACTCTAGGATTTTTGACCAGAAAGGTGTATTAAAGTGTCAGAAAAAGAAAAGACATTTCAAAACCAGTAATACAAAAGATGACATATTTTGCCTGTTTTCAGATTAAAACCTGCCTATTATTGATGCAGTAAGTGGTTTTCAGT
>NW_009259036.1:69975-77410 GCF_000687185.1 Egretta garzetta | reverse complement strand
TCAGACTTTAAAATACAAGGGGACTTGGACAACCCAGCCACTTATTACAAACGACTTCTCCATGGCCGTATTAGATAGAAGATTGTGCTCAGACATGAACCTCTGAAAAAATAAAGAAAAAAAAATACATTTCAGAAGGTATTTCTGATTGTTGTACAGCTCAGATAGACAATGCTTGTACCCCAGGTTATGTCCAAGTCCATTTTATGACTATTTTGTAACTTTAGTTTTAAACTTTATGAATTATATTTTTCTGTAATTAATTCAGTGAAAAAATGTCATTTAACTAGATTCAATTGTAAATTACTTTCTATTTGATCAAAGGGGTTGTGAAAATAGTACAGGACTGCAGCTGACTACCCAGACTGGATGAAGCCCTGAGTAACTACTCTGATCTCATAGCTAACCCTGTTTTCAGCCAGAGACCTCCTGAAGTCCTTCCAGACTGAACTATCATACAATCTTATTCAATTCTTATCACAGCAATACTGATTTGTTCCTCCCTGTTCCAATAATTACATAGAATTTCTATAGTTCAAAAGTACTTTTTTGCTTATCTCACCATGTCATGAGGTACATATGCCTTGTTCTGTCTTTGCAGTGTAAACTGGGGCAAACTGTTATATAGACAATCATCACTGAAATCTACAAATCTGAAAATCTACACATCACTATAGTTTCTACATGCCAAACAATGAGGTATTTTCCTTCTCCAGAAACTATCCTGTATTCTATTCTTGCATTTACTTTTCCACACCTTTATGAACTCTTATACAATAGTTGCCTCAGGAAAGGTAAGAGTTTGAGAACGTTATAGCAAAAGGGGAGGAAAATTACACAGAGATCTGTAAGTTAAGAACTGTTCCGCATTATGAATGTGTCTCAAAATCTCTACAAGAGAATAAAAGAAGTAGAAAAGGGTCAAGCTGAGGGATGTGTGAGGAATCTTCATCAGTACAAGGGGGAAACAGGTCCCGAAACGTGCACATGTAGAGGACAATAGTAGCATTTTCAAGAGGCAACAAGAATATTGTTGTGGACAACCTAAGCACATCTAAGAGGACATGAGAGAATCTGTGTGTGCAAAGAGGATCTGAGATGAATCCTGAGAGACAGAAAGGCAAAATGCGAAGTTTGGATGGGAGGAAAGAGCTACTCAAGACACATAATTATACATTGACTTTAAAATCTTTATTCATTTGGTTTTACTGTATTGAAATTCTCTCTCTGATTATGATACCTAAAAAGAGGAAAAGAAGTTTGAAACCAGTGGTAATGTGTTCAATGCAAAAGAAAAAATTCTGCCAATTAAGAGGTTTTCAGATGTGTGTTGGGATGTCAGTTCTGAGTTTAGGCTATTTATTTCTTTGAGTGGGTTGCCTGCACAGGCTCCACTTTTACTGTTGATCCAAAAGGAGTAAATGAATTTTTCTTCTGTAGATGCAGCAGGAACACTTTTATTCTGTCTCTCTGACAGGTGGAAATATTAGATACTCTGCCACTCAATTTTTGCCATTTGGACCAGGGATAAACCAGGTGCAAGCTTTGACTGTTAGCATTGATTTCTTTTTAATATTTAAAAATATTTTAAATCTACCTATTAGCCAAAAAAAAAAAAAAGAAGCAAAGCAAGAAAATTTTGTTGATTAAAATCCCATCTGAAGTGATTTATGAGAAGCAGCTGACTTCTGTTCTTTGTGATGATGATGTACAAAACCTCCTTGAAAACAGTCAGGATATATTACTTCCATGTATTTATACCCTTCACTTTGAAGATGGCAGAAAAAAAAGAACTTTGATAATTCTTATATCCAATTTTTATTTCTCAGGAATACTGTAATTAGCTTCCATTTTTCCAAGTGAATTAAGTAACAGATCAGCTCTTGACGACTAAGTTTAAGAGCATCTCAGACTTCAAATGAGAAAAGAGCCGGGTAACAAGAAAGAAGTAATACTGAAGAGTGAATTATGGCATATTTATTCTAAATCTCTCATGTCTTTTCAAAGATAATGTTCATATGAGATTTTACAAACATAAACTGAAATATTTCGTAAAAAATATATATTTCAAAAAGTTGCGATAGTCATTAGAATGGTTTTACTTTCATGGCCTCCTTGTCCCAGGATATTCCTATAAATGTGCTACAAGTTCTCTCAAAGCTTGTTGCCTTGTTTCAAAGGTGTGACAGCAAATTTAATTTAAAAACACATTCAGAGAGGGAACATTACCATCTGTGGACTCTCTCAGAAACATTTATGTCTTTGGTTCTATCAAACTGTGGGTTTATACTACCCCTCCAGGTCCCCCTGATAGGTCTCTCTGCCATGTAGCCTTTGGGCTAGAAGTGCAGATTTGGATTAGTTTAATAGGCTTGTCCTGAACGTTATCCTCAAATGAAGATAACTAACACCTGCTGAAAGAATTATGTACTGATTACCAGGCATGGAATTTGTGTGGACAATCACTTTAAGAAGAAAGAATGGTATTCTTAGAATAACTACATCCTTGAGCTTTCTTACTCCTTCAATTTTTATTTCTGTTGTACTGTTTTGTGAAAGGCGTGCTGTATCATGGAAATTGTTATTCATGAGGAATTCAGTCTTGAAAAAAATGCACAAACAGTACAGACTCTTTAAGAAAATGTTTTAAAGGATCATATGTATTATAGGGTAAGAAAATTTTAGCCCTGTTTAAGAGGGCTGTTCTATGCTTAAGTTTGTTGTATATTGAATGAAGGGTTGAACAAACTCTGAAAGATCTTTCTCATTTCCCACTACCATGCATTCACAGACAAAATCAGTCAGGCTAGGAAAATAAAGAGATAATGAGGAAGTAAGCATCTATTTACATTCCCAAGAGGCTTTATTTATTCAGCTGTGATAGTTCCTCTGTAACTTTAGAGGTTAAGAGGAGGATTTCACCTAAAATCCTGGGTGAAGGATTATTGATCTAGAAGAAAGGAAAAATAAGAAAGACAGCAAAATCACCTTCTTCCCCAGAGGCACAAAAAGTATAAAATTAGACTTTTTTTTCTAAAGCTCTCCATCCAAAACAAGAAAAGAAAGAAAACCAGAAAAAAAAAAAACCACACACAAGAAAAACTAAGCAAAATTTTAAACGGGGATATGCAAAAAGAAGTTGTCGGTAGGCAAGACAGATCCTGTAGATGTACAGATTTTTTCTGGACAGACAGATAAACTGACAGATTCCTATATGCATAGATAAAACAAAATCTTGGTATTCTGAAGTATTAAAGAGTTTGGAACTTTTTCAGGATTGTGAAATATCTTATTCATATTTTAAAGCTAAAAACATTCTTAAAAAAAAGCTAAACAGACCAGGATTTACTTTTTTTTTTTTTTTTTTTTTTTTTTTAAATAAAAGTTCCCAGAATATCCTGGTAGATTATTTAAGTACATTTACATTTACAGACAAGCACTACAACTACTAGTTAAATGTATGGAGGATTAGTATCTGAACTCAAATGAATACAATTACACATTTTAAGTACATACCTAAATACCTTATATTAAGTACCATATCCAGAATGTTTTACTTATTGTGATCTTTCTAAATGCTAAGGTAAAAGCTTCTGCTTATTATGCTGTTTTTACAAAACCATTTGTTAACCACTTCATGTAAAATAATTAGTATCAGTAGAAGACTATGCTGAAGCTTACTGGTATAATTTCTGAATAAGTGTAGAAAAGTGAGAATAATTTGTACTTGTTTGTTCTTACCTAATGTATTATGTGGAGATGTGCAAACCAAATTTATATATTAGAACATAAAGTTATGCTACGAACACCTAAGATGGAATATAACTACTTCAGTCAGATAACAGAGATGCACTAAATATTGTAACAGACACATAGTGCAGAGGAACGAACTTTTTATTTTTTCACTGACCAGTCTTCCTCTTTATTTTATCCAAATCAAAGCCTTGTCTGGCTTTAAAATTAATTGAACTCCTCAGTTTTCAAAAGCTTTTCATTTCATCATTGTTTCTTCAACTTACTAAAACAAGTGGATGGTGACAGATTTCTTTCTACACAGCTCTACAGGAGCTATTACAGTAGGTATTTGTCATAGACTCTTGCTAATTTAAACATTAAGTACAGATTAGGCACATCAAAAACACCATTCCAGTGACTAAATTAATCCATGTTATTCAGAGTAGAAACACAGTGCTAGTGGTTCCTTTAAGAAACCTGGCTTTCTAGATCAGTTAAACATCAAACACCCTTACTTTGCACACAAAGTACCTTCATAATAAACAAAATACACCACTCAGATTTTATGTCTTCTGCATGTTATGGAATCTCTCTGTAGACTTTGGTGACGCCTCGTGGAAAGTTGAAAGTTTTTCCTTTTTCAAGTAATTCTGCAAATATCTCATTGTAAGATGCATTATCTAATATAACAGCTGTTGTATCTCTGTTATGAATCTTTCTTTCTAAAGGTAATAACCCATTACTTGTAAACGATACCTATTCTGAGTCATGGTATACACTACCATTTCATTCCTTTTATTATTTAAGGACAGGAAGAGGGCATTAACGGCAGGCAGTATTTCCATTTTGGTCTCTGTAGTTGTGAACATCTTGTCAGCCTTAAAGCAACTTATCTAGCCTGAGTCATCCCTAGAGAACTACAGCAATGATTTTTTTTCTTATCTTCCCCATCAAGTTATAAAATAAGTTTATCATTCTACAATGTAGCTAACCCAGTAACACAGTCTCTATGTACATGGGCTAAACATCAGATATGACACAATTCCTGCTTATACTTGAGCATCATTCTGTGATGTGTGCTGTCTTTACATCTCTCTGTTAATTATACTTCTCTTAGATGACAGTTAACTGCTGAAAAGAAAGGGTGAAGGCTTGTGGGAGTGGGAGTGGGCTGTTTATATGTGATTGGAAAGAATTTAACTCTGAATAAAATTATGTGCTTATGTTTGGTCAATTTACCACCCATATACATTTTGCATGTAACTGAAAAAAAAAAGAGAGAATGAAGAGTGTCAGACAAAAACATTCAATATTGTAAAGAAATCCATAAACAATCATTTTTTTTTCCTATCCAGAAAAGGGGAACATTCAAAGGAAACAAAATTCTATGTGTTGTGTATTTCTTTTTCTCTAAGTATCCTTTACTGGATATTATCAGAAATAAAATTTGGGTTGGACTGCAGTTTACAGATACAGTGTGGATACTCTTCTTTTCTGAATTTGTTCAGAATGGAGAATACCTGGTTCTATAAAAAACTTTATGTGAAATCTAGATATAATAATATAATGATTTTAATGTGTAACTCAACTAGATATCTGGTTTTTGTTCTCTTCCACTCTCCTGTGGCCATTCCCAGTCAATGAATCAAAGGAAGGAAAGAGAGCAGAGACACATTGTCAGTGGCTTAATGATGAAGGCCAGTTTTGCACTTAAAGCAGGAATTTGTTATGCTTGAAGTACACTGTATACTCCCCAAAATTACACTGTTTACAACCAGCACTTACTCTTTGAGATTTTGAGTATGGATAGAATTTTCTTAGAATTTACAAGTAAATCTGTTTCTTAGTATATGAGTTAATCTGAAAATTTATTTTAAAAATTTAGCACTTCATATCAGGATTTGTCACAAACCTTTTAAATAATAAAATAGTTCTTCAGACATGTTGCTTGGCAAAATCTCATTGATAGTTCGTATACAGGCATTAAATATTATCTGAATACTCATTTTAGGATTACTTTTTTCTTTCTTTTTTCCTGGTATAACACATAAATTTCAGTGCCTTGAAAGACTGACAACGTTTCTTTTCAAAATAGCATTTAATTTAATTTTTGGACACAAGAACAGTACTATTTTTAAGGAGATGTGTAAGCTTAATTTCATTTTCTTTATAATTGTTACTGTTTATGCTACTTTCCATTCTCTTTCCTTCTTTCAGATACCTTCCCCAGTACTAGTTTTTTTATATTTTTAAGACATTATGGCAAGACAGCTCTAGGACATCTTTTTCTGTCCTTGAAGCAGAAGAGAGAGTGTTATACACCCCCCAAATTTTAATTTAATTCCTTTAGATGCTCATTATACAAGACCTGGAAGGTTAAAACCCTTGTCCTTTTGATTTCAAAGGTTCCAGAATGTCAAGTTCTTCCTGCTTTTGCATAAACAGGTGAAAATGATAAAACTTTACTCCAGCCAGCAGTTCAAAGATAGCTGATTAGGTTTTATAGAGCAAAAAAACTAGCATTGTCACTCTGTGAGCTCAATTCAAGTTTCTTCTGACAAAAGCATCAAGGTTAGCTGAGCAGAATAAAAGTGATAAGAATATAGTTATCATTCATATTATCCATTTGTTATTCTTACCTGTTATCTGCCACAGATTACTAATAGCAAGAACTTGACAGAAAAGAGTGAAAGCATAGTGAAACTACAACACTTTAGTATTTTGGTAGAACAGTTCACCCGATTAATTGTTTTTTTGGTTCAGGTTATTGTAGGTCATGCAATGAAAGACACAAGTGTTTTCTTATGAATTTTCAGAGTAGTGTAGTTAAAAACATTAGGTTTTTTTTATCTGGGGGAATCAATAGGCCATATTTCTTTGCTTAAAATTATGCATTTCTTCATCTGATACTCATTCTGATTAGGTTCCCTCCCTTCAGCTCTGTAGAGTACTCTCTGTTGAGAGATACTGTAGAGTAACTTTCCAGAATCAATAAGGATGCCTCATGTCATTTTCATTTTTGACTGCAGGTGTACTCTCTAGGTCTTTGGCATGCTGAGAATTTAGTAAACTTGAAAAAAACCCTGTTATTTGGAAGTCTTGCGGGATGTAATTCCCATATATCATTGGTTTTCAACATGTCTTTTCAACCACTGTTATCTGTGATGCTGATGCTACTCATTTTCATACCAAAAATGTTAACTAAAGTTATGCAACACTAAGAGAAAAGGTTTAATATTATAAAATGTTATTTTGTTAATAATTTCTTCACTACATCTAAACCAATCTCAGATTGATTACTCTTCCTTTTATTCTTGTTTATCTACAGATGAATCTTTTAAGTTCATTTACTGCATTTATTCACAAAATTATTCTTATTAAATGTTCTAATAAGTTAAAAAAAAAATCTGAGTTGCACATTTTTTTGTAATTTGACAAAACTGAAGATATATAATACTGATTCTTAAAAGTGATAATTTTTATCTCTGGCTTCAAATTGCCTTTCTCCATCTAGCTGTTTTAGCAGTGCTTTGTAATAGGCTGGAAATCCTCTACAGTTAACACTGGTACTTTTTCAGGTGATCTAGTTAATGTTGATAGCTACAATGGCTTAAGGAGTTTTCCTGGATAACAGGACTGGTTCAATTAAAGACAAACAAGTCTGCTTCAGCAATGAGAAGCCTCGTTAAACACTGGCATT
>NW_009259036.1:66790-69964 GCF_000687185.1 Egretta garzetta | reverse complement strand
TACTACCAAGTCTAGTCTTCATCAAGAAACTGGAGAAAATCATTGTGTCCCCGAAGTGTAAGTATGCGCATTCATATGCATGCATGTCACATAACAGTAACTATTTTTTCATTTGTAAGCATAGTGCCCATATAAAATAAGGAAAACAGCCCAAACCAAACCCCAGAACAGGAAAAGGAGAAGGGAATAGTGCACTAAATTGTGAAAATCCAAAATTAATAAACCAAGCCAATATGTTTGTGCATGTTTGTATATGTTTCCAAGTGACACTTATCTTTAGCGCTGTCTTAGGATAATCAGTTTCTATGGAGAGAATGAGAATGCAGTAACACAAATTTCTTTTCACAGTCAGTTTTGGCTTCCTCCTTCCTCTCTTGAAAGTTCATTGTATATATAAACATAGGAAAGCTCAGAGCTTAGAAAAGTCTTTTTTTGATGTTCAGCAGAAACATTGCTTGTATTTTCCAAGAACATTGTCACCCAACTCAGTTATGAAATTTTATCTTGTTGTATTTATTAAATTTTCTTAGCGAGTTGCTATGTTCTCCATGCTCAACAACAGCCATCTCTTCACTTCCATAAAAAAAAATCTAATATCCATAAAGGATCCATTGTCTGTAGAATCCTAAATACAGTCCTTACACAGAGGAAGCACTCTCATCAGACACCACCTGATAAGAACATCATAGGAACATCATCTGTTCCTCTGGCTGGGGCACTTGGTATCTTTAGCTTAGTCACGTAGAATTGTGATAACTGAGATCTCTCCGCCTAGTTACAGTTGGTGTCATACTTCTGCAGTTTATTAGCTAGTAGGAATAATACAGTTGTATCACATCACAAGTCAAATTGTACCAAAATATACAAAGTATCACTCAGGAAATTTTTTTGATGTTTTGCTCACCTGTTCATTTCTTCTTGCTTGCTAATAACTGTTGCCAGAGATTTCTTTCACCTTTCTTCTAACCTTTTTCCACTTTAGCTAGTTAAGATTTTTTACTTTTTTCTTTTTTTTTGCCAAGATATATGCTTCTTCATGGAAGTCAAAAGTTTTCATGGAGAATACTAGTTACGATAAAACTTTCTAGGCTTCAGGGTGAAATTATTAATTATAGAAGGCCACTCCACAGAATAGCCACAGGCTTAGTGGTTCAGTTAATCATCTCAGGAGTGAGAAAAATTTTAATGTCTATACTAAGTTATTTAAAGCAAGAATTAAGTTTAGCTCTTCCTAAAGTCAAACAAGTCCCCTACATACCTCTGTGTCCTTGAAGGGATTGTTTGCTTTATGATAAAATTTAGGTTTATGCTGGTGGAATATGAAAGTAAATTTCAATCACTTGACATTATATATGTGAAATACAATTCTTATTTGCCAGACATTTTTCATATTTCTGATAAATTTTCCTTATTTACTTCCCACAATGCCAACTTATGGTGATCTCCTGCATTCTGACAGCTCAAAATGTTGTTGTTCATCTTTGCCTTACAATAATTCAAATAGCATTGTTCTGGGTTTGAAATCTAGTGCAGTCCATAGTCCCTTCTGATGTAAATATTCACAAAGACTCCTTTTCTTTGAATCCAGATAAAAAGCCATATTCACAACATTCTCACAGTAAAATGGAAAAAGAGAAATAAAAGAGTGCTTGACATAAGCACATGAAATATCAGATTCTGTCTAAACATATCTAAGGCATAAATCCTACAGTTCAGCTGACAGTTATATTTCAACCTCCAATACGCCAAATGGGGTGAGAAGGAGAGAAAGAAGGTTTGTTTCCTTTGCCCAAACATATTACCATTTGGAATGGCCAACAGTATCCCCAATAGTCACTAGCTGCTTCTACACAGGTCTTCCATAGATTCTGTATTATATCTGCCAGCTTCTTATACCTTGGATAACTCAGAGGAACTCAGACGACACTTCAAGCTTCTGTGTAGGCTACTGGCTTGGGTTCTGTATATTTTTTTCTTTTTGACCAAGGATAGCATACATATATAAGCCTGGAATAGAATTCTTTAATACCACAGGCAGCTAGGTTATGTAAATCTTTCATGTACCCCTCATCAGTGTAATTTCATTCTGAAAATGTTGCTACAATGTAAAGTTTCAGTAAGTAAAGAATGGTTATTACATATTTTGATTATTTTAATTACAATTAATAATTATAGTGGTAATTATGTAATACTATAGTCATGATAACATGCACTTAGACACTACCTTTGATACCTACGCGTGTCATGATTTAATCCCAGCCGACAACTAAGCACCACACAGCTGCTCACTCACTCCCTGCCACCACCAGGATGAGGGTAAGAGAATCAAAAAGTTAAATGAGAGAAAACTTGTAGGTTGAGATAAGAGTTTAAAATAATAATAACAATAACAGCAACAACAACAACAACAACAATAAATAATAACAATAACAACAACAATAATAATAATGTATTGAAAAGGAAAATAACAGAGAGAGAAACATAAAACCCAAGAAAGGCAAGTGATGCAAATGAAAACAGTTGCTCACCACCAACCAACTGATGCCCAGCCAGTCCCCAAGCAGCAGCCCCCCCAGGCCAACCTTCACCTAGTTTTGTTGCTGAGCATGACATCATATGGTCTGGAATATCCCTTTGGTCAGTTGGGGTCAGCTGTCCCAGCCGTGTCTACTCCCAACTTCTTGTGCTCTCCCAGCCTACTCACTGAGGGTGGTATGAGAAAGAGAAAAGGCCTTGATGCTGTGTAACACTGCTCAGCAGTAATTAAAACATCCCTGTATTATGAACACTATTTCCAGCAAAAATCTAAAACATAGCCCCATACTAGCTACTATGAAGAAAATTAACTCTAGGTCAGACAAAACCAGCACAACATGTAAATTTAGAAAGTTGGTATTTAAAACAAAATTATTAGTTAGTATTTGAAAGTAATGTAAACAGGCATGATTTCATATTTAAATAACAGTAGCTGTGGAATGCAAAAAATGCAGAAGCCCAGTGGGCAGTAACTGCAAGGCCAAGAAGAGGAGGAGCAAGAGGGCATCATCATGACCACACAGTGACTGGCAGGACTGGAATGTGGCTTTGCTATAAAACTTAGGGCTCGAAATTAAACTGCGTCACTTGGAGCATCCATACTGTGTACGCTGTGTTTCCTTGACCCGCAGACAGCAG
>NW_009259036.1:50814-64672 GCF_000687185.1 Egretta garzetta | reverse complement strand
CTACCTGCAATTAACTTTTGTGCTCCATCTAAGTGATACCAGTGAACTGTACTTTTGTGAGCAATGGCATATCCAGTTGAAACATGGAATTCCACATAACAGTACTGGTCAAGCTATCATCGAGTGGGCTCACCGTACTTTGAAGCAGCAATTAGATCGGCATAGGGAAGGGCAACTAGGGTTCCCAGTGAACCAGCAGCATGAGGTATTAGCAAAGTCACTGTATGTATTAAATCATTTGGCCAGAGGGGCACGAGGACAGGTAGCATCACAATTACATTGGCAGTTGACACCAGAAGAGTTACAGAGATGGATCAAGCCGCCAGTGCGAGTGCGGGGAGTGGACACCGGGCAGTGGGAGAAAGAATTCCATCTTGTCTGCTTAGGGAGGGGTTATGCCTGTGTAGAGAAAGACGGAGAGGTACGCTGGGTTCCCATGAAATGGGTTCATCCAGAGTTACAAAACTAATCTGTGATTTGGGTTGCAGGTAATTTTATATAATTGCAGGTATTGTTATATTAATGCTTTATCCTTGTTATCGCATGCATATTACCACTATTGTTACGAGCTGTAGCGCGACTGTTATAAGAATTGCTTCTAGAAAATGCATTAGATAACTTTGGTATATTAACTTGTAGCATAAAATAAAACAGAGCTTAGGGAGGGGGAAATGTGGTATGCAAGAAATGCAGAAGCCGAGTGGGCAGTAACCGCAAGGCCAAGAAGAGGAGGAGCAAGAGGGCATCACCGTGACCACACAGTGACTGGCAGGACTGGAATGTGGCTTTGCTATAAAACTTAGGGCTCGAAATTAAACTGCGTCACTTGGAGCATCCATACTGTGTATGCCGTGTTTCCCTGACCCGCAGACGGCAGGGTGTCTGTGTGATCCTTTGGGTAACCTTAAAGTTGATACAAGAACCAACAAGTAGCAATTTCCATGGCTTCTGAGCATTCAGGAAGACTTTAATTCTTAAAATGATTTTTCCAATGCTAAAAGGAAAGTACAATTTATAGCTGCTGGAACACAAAGCATCTGCTATGTTCTTTTTCCCTATTAGGTCTTTCTATCAGATACAAAAGCGGGGTTTTTATAAACACCGTTCTCACCAAGCTTTGTGGCAAAATGTTTCAATTCAGAAAACTATACTTACGGTTTGTTTAGTTTTGTCTTTCTCTTGCTTTACAAAGAGGACTCCACAGTATTTCTTTCTGAAATATCTGCTAAGCCACAGAATAGGAATTTCCTGTGTTGCCTAAGAAACAGCTTTAGGTAAACCAAAAAGCCACACTCGATTTGCTATAAAAATGCTGACATAGAGAATTATACTTGTATAAGCTCAGGTTTTTAAGTGTTCTGGCATCTGTTATGCTGGTGCATCTGGTAACATTTCTGCAAACATGGATTTTTACTGTTAGTAATGTGCATCTCCATATTATGAAGCTTTCTGGTGTGCCCTTTGTCAGAAGAATATTCAATAACATTATGGACTCAGGTGGACAGATGCCAAGGAATTTTCTGCCAGGCAGTTTGTGAACTGATTATGGATCCTTTATACGCTACAGACTAGTTCAAAGGGTTCATTACTTACAGGAGAATCGGGCCAAAAATTCAAGTATCAGCTTTTAAAAAAAGCATCAAGATCAAATGAATCACGGACTCAGTGGTTAACACAGCTGCAGATAGAACACTGTGAATCTGGTAGGTGCCATCCGGATTTCTCTGGATTACCATCTCAAGTGCTTTTCTCAGGACACACTTTACTTTTCTGACTGTTAGCATCTAGTGTCCTTTAAAATGCTCTAGAGTGTACCTCCTGTAAGCCCCCTGTATTATTCGCCAGCCTGTTTGGATGTCCTAAGTATCCTAGAGCATTTCAAACAGTATCAGATAAGTAAATTTAGGTAACTAATCCCAAAGTCAAAATATTCAATGGAATTTGGAACCATTAGGCTTCACATTAAAGATCTGTTTATTTCATTTACTCCTGTGCAGAAGCGTCATGTCATTTTAGATACCCCACAGAACTCACTTCGCCCCTAGCTGCATCATATCTATCAGCCTCTGTGGATGTCTTGAACATTGCAGTGACACCAGGTGCCTGTCTTGTCTAAACTCTGCCCTTGATTTCTAAAGCTAGAAATCTGTGTCTGAGATAGTTCTTCCGGTGACCAGTTCCAGTGCTCACACATATTCACCAAGTGTCAAGCAGGTGTATGCCTTCCACAAGCCTTCTGATATATCTACTAATACATTTGAATGTTTTGGATACCCTATGTTCTCCAAAAATGCTTAAACTCCCTGTACAATCAGTCAGTGGAGAGAAATAATCTTTCCAGGGGTATTGATCTGAACAGTTAATCTGAACCAAATTTAGGATGAAACTAAACAAATCTGGAGGTGATTTTCTCAGAACTTAAATATATAACATAGAAGTTTTTATCACTGTTTTAAATTCTGTAAGATATCTAAGACTTCCATGTATGGCTGATAAATATGCCTTGGGAACTGTGGGAGACCTTTGTCCTGGAGTATCAACTGGAACACAGACAGAATAGTCAGCTGCATTTTTAATGGTACAACAAATGAACAGGTGAACTATGACCTTAACTTTTAGAAACCAAAGCTAAGGCAGGAGAATCACACCACTGGTCTAGTGCAAAAAGAAAGCTGAAGTTGACTGGAATTATTTGAATTCTTGAAAAAGAACTGAACCTTCATTCTTTCAAAGAGGGCTTTCATTCCTGATTCCAGGAGGGCATTAAGGCTGGTGAAATCTAGCTACTTCCACCTGCCCAGTGGTAAAATATAGATGGGTATAATTTCAAATACATCATGCTCCTCAGTCTTCCCTGTTGTGTGAATTATGTTCTGAGAATATCTGAAAGTGCTGTGATGTGGATGTGTGCAGATAGATGCATGTTTCTCTATGCTTTGATGTGTCTATACCCTGGGTTGATATGGCTGTAGGCCTTCTGAAGTGAAGCTGGTTCACAGCCAACTGGTTTGGAGCATATGTAGAGTAAGTCTGCATCTTTCTACGTGTGCATGTGCATACCTATACCCTCTTTCATTTCCATAAAGGGGAGAGGTCTGATTATAGCAGAATTTATGAAAAAAAGAGTTTTGAAAATAAAATATGGACTAATTAAGTCATTCTGAGGAAAAAAACTAAATTATAAATGGGGAATGACTCAATAAAAAGGATAATGCTGAAACCTTTTAAATGTATTTTGCTTGACGAAGATGCCCTTGAAACATTTGGGATGAAATATACAATTCTTATACTAAGATTTATTAATTTCACTTAATTGTTTTGGTGGCTACATTACATAAAATATTTTGTGTCTTCTGTTTCAGTGTGTGTTCATGATACCAAATACTAAAAAATCTTTTCAAGAAAACATTAAAATACTATAAAAGATATTCAGATATTGCATCCCACTGGTGGTTGCCTTGTTCAGAAACTTACCTGGGACAAAAATCTGGGATTATTTTCACATATTTTAAAATTTCTGTGTTCAATCATTAGTTTTTATATGATTATTTCTTACTATCCTTGCAAAGCAGTCTGTGTGGGAGTGTGCATAGTGTGTGTTTGTGAAAGGACTAGTGAAAAGGAATACAAACAACCTTCAAACACTTTTGTGAAAAGTAGAAAAATAACATATCTTTTTTGAGATCAGACTGACTGCTGGATAGAACATTTTGGTACTCACCAAAGATGCATAAATAATTTAAAATTCTCTCACTAATTACTTATTTTTTTCTAGCCTTTTAATATATAAAATCATATCTAATAAGGTCCAGAACTAGTCTTCTTATGTTATATTAATTATGCCCATAAAGACCCCTACGGAAGAGTCAACCCTGATTAAGTACTTTCAGTGCTATTAGCTATAATAAATCTAATATACATTTGATCTTAATTATTATTTATATATACACGGTTATGGGCTTGGAGTTTCCAACTCCTTTAAAAATTTGTTAAATCTTTATTGGTTAGGAAAAGTAGCATCATGCATTTTATGGTGCGTGTGAAATATATCCAGAAATCCTGTAAACTTACTTTTATCATAGTTGCAAAGATGTCCTGGTATACATAGGCTGTAATAAAATATTAGTCACATAGCTTTGGGGGAAAAAAGGTCACAAATAAATTATTGTTAGGGTGAGGATAAATTTCCAATCTACTGCCAAGAACAGGTTGAATTTTTCATCAGTATTTTATTGGATCAATTAATTTACAAATAGTAGCAATGTTGTTAGAGGAAGAAACCAGGAGGAATCTTTGGTTATGTAGCAATTGTACTGCAACAAAAGTGCAATGTCTAGAAGGCTCTGACTAAATTAAGACAGGATTAAATTCAGAGCTGTTGACAAAGCAGTAATAGACAGACAATTTCTATAGGAACTTTCGGTCTAGACTGATCCATAGCCCTCTTTCAAATAACATGACAGACCATTTTAATAGTTTATTTTGCCATACATACCAAAGTATACGATGTGCTTACCAATATATGTGTGTAAGGATATAACATTAGAAGAAAATAGAAAATATATTAAAAATAAATTTTGATGATTAACCAAGGCTTTCCATCCAAATAAAAGCACATGTTTCTGGAATTTTTTGAGACCTGATTCACCTTCTGGAGATGTATATAGGTTTCAATAGATTAGCTAGGGTGATTTCAATTATACATGTTTGTACCTAAAATTAGATGAGATCAATTGAGGTCAACAAGTAAAACTGCAGGTATGAATCACCAAATGTACACACTGCATCTGTATAACTAGAATGAACCTTGTCTTTATCTATATGGGTTTTTTTAAAGACTTCCCTTCAAAATACATTTTATAAGCTATTATGGGGGTTGGACTAGATGACCTCTAGGGGTCCCTTCCAACCCAAAACATTCTATGATTCTATGATTTCCCCTTGTTTTGTGAAAATTAACACACCTCAGCTTTCATGACAGTTGTCCTGTGCTTTGGTTTGCAGTAGTTTTCTTTGTCTTCTGTTTAGCTTATGTAACGTCATCAGCTCAGAATGTTTCTTTCTTTGGTAAAGCATAGCATATCCTACAGTTTTATGTAAACGATTGTTAATAATATAGCTATATTTTCTATTAGTGCTAATATTTGCCAAGGGTGAAATTCATTCCCTGTTTCTTAGAGAGTCTGAGTGATAGGCTTTTGTATAAAACACAACAAAACCAAGATGAGAGTATGCATATATATGAGAGGTTATTAATACATAATTCAGGTATTTCGATTTTACTGAGAATAAGCAACAGACAGTAGCACATTTATTTTCATTGTCTAATCCTAGTGTACAAGTAGGCTCAGGCTTCTCAGGAAATTAGGTACTTTATTCTTAGTACAGCACCAGAACTTCAGGAAGAACTATTGTCCTTGGTTATCCCTCCAGTCTTGAAAGTCCATAGCTGTGAACGCAGATGAACAGGCTGAGTGTGTACAAGGGCACAAAGACTTGTTACAATAAGTGACATATAAAGAAATTGATAACAGAAACATGAGAGTCCTTGAGGATAGTAGAGAGATCATAGCAGAAATAGTGTTGTATTTAACAATATTTGTTTCCTGTGCCTTGGGCAGAATAATTTTGCTGCTGATGTGCTCAGTGAGAGAGACAATATGACTTTTTGAGATCTTTCACTTGTAATATAGGAATTTTGGTTAACATTTTTTCCCAATCCAAATTACCCAAATACAGCAAATATGCTACAGTAATAATTTCACTTTAAAAAAAGTTCAAATTAATAAGCTGTCCATTTTCATGGCAGAGCACTTTAAACTTTCACTATTCATCTGTTGTCTTGTTTTTAACCACCATGGCTTTTCTAAAAATGCTTTGGAAGCAGTTGTGTGTTGGATTTGCATGGCAAGGTTTTGGTAGCAAGGGGGCTGCAGGGGTGGCTTCTGTGAGAAGCTGCTAGAAGCTTCCCCTATGTCTGATAGAGCCAACGCCAGCCAGCTCCAGGATGGAGCCACTGCTGGCCAAGGCCAAGCCCATCATTGATGGTGGTAGAACCTCTGTGATAATGTATTTAGGAAGGGGGGGGACGGGACGAGGGGACGACACACCAATGTGCAACAGGACCCAGAAGAGAGGAGAGAGAATGTGTGAGAGAAACAAGTCTGCAGACACCAAGGTCAGTGAAGAAGGAAGAGGAGAAGGTGCTCCAGGCACCAGAGCAGAGATTCCCCTGCAGCCCATGGTGAAGACCATGGTACAGCAGGCTTGTTGCAGATGGAGTGAGAGGGAGGCAAAAAATAGTTTATTGATCTAAAACAGTGAGTTAACAAAGTGCAATGGTAAATGCAACAGTGGTTTATAAGATTTGATGGCAAGGTACACTTGGTTATTTACTGCATAGAGGGCAGGGTCAGATTAAACTGTAATGGAGAACCTCCCGTTGAGTCATGAGGTTCAGAAAAGATCCTCTTGCTTTCTAAACAACTTCCTTAGAGAGGACTATAGGTGCGGCTGGATCCAGTCCTAGTTCCAGACTTAACAGGTTATATTTAAAGGAATATATATGTGCAATCAATCCTTTATATCACTTAGCTAAGATTTCAAAGTTAGTATGCTATTAGCCATCTACTGAGAATCTGTTGCAGGTTGCAGTAAGAAATCTCTCAAACTTGAGGAATAACCTTGAGAGGAGTCCCTACTCAAAGGGAGATCCTGGCGTGCAGACTGCTGCTGTCAGGAGAGCTCAAGGGGCTTTTGGGCTGCTCACTGTTTATGGGGGTAAGATGATTGGCTCATAGTGATATTTGCATACCAGCAAGACACTTCAGTCACTGCAACAGTGAAGCAGATATCCACCTCCAGCCTGTGGAGGACCCCACACTGGAGCAGGTAGATGCACCCGAAGGATGCTGTGACCATGTGGAGAGTAGCCCATGCTGGAGCAGGTTTTCTGGCAGGACCTGTGACCCCGTGACCCTGTGAACCATGCTGGAGCAGTCTGTTCCTGAAGGACTGCACCCTGTGGAAGGGACTCATGCCGCAGCAGTTCATGAAGAATGGCAGCCCATGGGAAGGACCCACGTTGGAGATGTTTGTGGAGGACTATCTTCTGTGGGAGGGATCCCATGCTAGAGCAGGAGAAGAGTGTGACGAGGAAGGAGCAGCAGAGACAATGTGTGATCAAGTGACCACAATCCCCATTCTCAGGAAGAGGTAGAGAAAATCAGGAGTGAAGATGTATCTGGGAAGAAGAGAGGGATGGGGGAAAGTGTTTTAATATTTTGGTTTTATTTCTCTTTATCCTACTCTGGTTTTGACCAGCAATAAATTAAACTAATTTCCTTGATTTGAGTCTGTTTTGCCTGTGATGGTAATTGCTGAGTGATCTGAGTGATGCCCATGAGCCTTTAATCTTATTTTTTCTCTCTGTGTCCCGCTGAGGAGAGGGAGTGATAGAGTGGCTTGGTGGGCACCTGGCATCCAGCCAGGGTCAACCCACCACAAGTCTATAATATAACCCCATTTGACCTGAGCAAACAGTCAGTATTGCTTCTAGTATGAGAAGAAACGGATTAAATTGAGTCAGGAGTTTCTGATGTAGTTTCAGTTGTTTATAAAAGAGGTATAAAGTTTTTTATCCCTGAACACAAGATGACTCGAGCAACAAGGGTCTTTAATTTTATTTCCTGTATCTTTTCTACTGGTGAATATATAGTTCCCCAAAAGCTACCCAGCCCTCTTCCCCCGAATTCTGATGCTACTACCTGGCTTCTGCACTTATCCATGATTATTTCTCTGTTTTGTCTCCCTGCTCCACTACTTGTACTGGGGTGCTTACAAATAACTAAGTATTAGATATTCTTAGTGATGCTGTCATCTCATTTAGGTTGCATTCTTGACTAGATTTCACGTACCTTTGTTTGACCACAGACTTTTGCCTACTGCAGATACTTGAGTTTCAGAAAATATTATTGTTTCTACAGTATTAAATGCAGGACACTGATTATGACCACTAGTTTCAACAGTATTTTCTCTATCTCAAAGAAAGCTTTATTCACATTCCTACAGTTGTTACCTACTATAGCTGGGTTTACTACTGTGTGATTAGGACAAGTAATTGTGGTGGCTACATAAAGCAGGCTCAAAGCATTAGCTCAATCATTATCAAACTTCTGGGAAGAAATGGCCTGTTTCACTTAGCACTTTTCCAGAAAAACCTTGGCACAGTTCCTAGCAGAGTGGTTTTCAGGTACTCTTAATGTTAAGAAAGTGTAGATGTGAGTACTCACTGTAAGGAGCAAATGGAAGGAAAAAAAAACTGGTTATGTGAGCTTGACTGTGCCACTTTGCAAAAAGTTTTCTCTGTTTTGTTCTATTTAGGCATAAAGGTGTGAATATATAGTTTAGGACTAGAAATGGCAGTCTGTATCTGTAAGATGAGTGCCATTGACATATTTTTCTTCATTCGTTTAGCTATAGAAAGCGAAGCCTCACATCTGTCTATTCACTCTTTATCTTTCCACCCCGCATGTACACGAATGCAATAAACAAAGCTTGTTGTATCCGTAAATAGATTTGTGCTAAGTTGTAGGAAGCTGGCTAGAATTGGAGACTGAAGTGGCTATGTCTGAAATGCCTTTTGAACTTAAACCTGTCATCCTGTCTATTTTTTTTAATGCCAGTACTCAGGTTTAGCCCTTGCAGGACTGTGGGACAATCCAGCACAAACACTTCATGTGCATGATACCCGTTATCATAGTCTCTGTTACAGTCCTGTCTACACTGTGAGCACTAAGATTAGCTAATCAGTCACCACATATTTTGATGGGTGTGAAATGACCAATCTCAGGTTGGACTAGCTGTCTGTGGGATCATCCTTATAAGGCATAATTATCATGTGTCTACATGACAAACAGCATTTTAGGCAGTCTTAGGTTGGACTATCAATGGAAAACTATAAATACCTCTTGCTTAGCTACAGATATACTCTAAAGGCAATGGGGGTATAAATTTCTGGCCTGGACCTTTTTTTATGTTCATAATTTCTTTTGGCAATGCTGACGTAACTAGCACTTAATTTCTTCCTAATGTACCTGCATGACATGCAGTCCCATTACTTTCCACACTTTACTTTGTACTTGGTTGCATCAGTCTCCTAATCAGACAAAATTGATTTTACTTAATTGAAAAGTCATTGTGACATGTGTTGTGAAGAAGTTTGTGGAAGTAAGGGACCTTCTATAATGAGAAATTAGACACCTTGCTCATATTTAGACATTTCAGACAGCTAGTTACGAGTTCAGCTGATCAAACTAGGCTTCTATTGCCATTCAGGATGCTATTAGTGTATCTCTTCTGTTCCTCAGACATGAAAAAATGGCTTTTAGCTGGTGATGCTTAGTGTCTACCAGCTCCATGAAGATGTCTCAGACATCTTTTGGTACTGTAGATGTACAGAGAAATAGAGCTCCTAAATTTAGATTAAATGAATGCTACTTCAGGATGATTTTCAGCCATCCTGTGTTTTAGCTTGTGTTGGTTTTTTGGTTTTTTTTAATGAATAATTGCCCCAAGAATTCTTTTGTTTTCTTCATTACTGCTGTTTGTTTATGGATACTATCATTGATGTCTACACATTTTCTTAAGCCAAATAAACAGCAGGAAGATTTTATAAACCTGTGTAAATAAGCAGATACTTGTGAAAAGTTTGAAATGTACCAATACATTAATTAATGGACAACTAGATAAATATAGTAAATATATTTCTAATAAATTGCTTTATCTTCTAATCCAAATTTAGAGGAACCTATGCTGACTGCAAAGACATTTTCTCATAGAAAAATACAAGTGAAGGATCAGCAAGTTGTACATGGACTGGAATATGCTTGTAGCTAATACAAACTTACCACCTACAAATATGCTAAGTTCTGAACCTTCATACTAGGTGAATTTACCTGTTTTGTGGATGCTTCTACAAATATAGCAAGTGGTCACTTTTCTACTGTCTGTAAGATGAATTAAAAAAAAGGTAGGGGGGCAAGAGTGTAATGTTTTCTTAGGTTAGTTGTATTCCCTAGTGATTCTACTGAGTGATGGAAGTTTCATATAAAGAACAATGACACTGAAAACTGGTTTATAACTCAGTTTGACAGCTAGTATGGTCTCAGAATTGCTCTGCTGTAATCTGTCCTGTCTTCCTTGGTTAGCAGACATTATCCCAATTACAGCTATGCCAAATATAGACAGAACAGATGCTTCTCATAACCAACAACTAATACCTAAAGGAAAATTTATAAATGTAAAAACACTGTTTACCAATTCAAAGTGCATCACATCAATGGTTAAAAAAGCAAAATGTTTGTTGAACTATGATGTGTCTTCATCAAAACAACTAATACAGACAAGTCAAAATCTTTATTGATGTTTCTGGGTAAATGGGATTACAGTGGTAAGGCCAGGTAAAGATTAAACTAAAAAGTGGAGGAAATCCTGACAGAACCCATGCAGACAGAATTTCAGTTCCAGTTGTCCCTGATGGAGAAAGATATATTAAATAGAACAGTTACAGTAGATGTAGAGTTATAAAATAAATTCATTCCCACTGAATAGAATATACCTGTAATTTCCACATAAGTTAATCATAAACAACTTAGCAAAACTGTCAAGGTAGATGTGTAAAAACAAAAAAAGTAAACCCCACATTCTTGCTTCTGTGAATACTATCTTTCAGATACTAGCAGTAGTGCATTAGTAAATACTTTCAGATAGATGAAAAATATTTCCTGTGAAACTGTAAGAACAGTTGCACCAGATCTCTAGCCCAATATCATGATACTAAATGCATTTAATAATTGATGCCTAAGAAACAGAATAAGAATATAGCAATCTTTACCAGTTCTTGGAATAGTTTATTTTTCGACATAATAACAGTATGGCCACAAATAGTCTAGATACAGGTTGTTCAAAATTCATGTTCAGAATCCAGAAAGTAAATGTTTCTTTGTTAGCTGAAGGAGATAGAAGAAGACTATAGAACTATAATGGTTTAAGGAGAAAAAAAATGGAAATGTTGATTTGTGAAATTTATCAGATACTGAGCACAATGTTTTTATTTCTGTGGGAATTTTCTTATTCATATTTCTCTTTGGTTTTCCAGTCAGCCTTTATGACCAGAAAACAAACATAGGTTGGTGTTTTTCATTTGAAAGCTTTATAAATTGAATGAACAGTGTAATATTCTTTACTTTTCATCAGCACATGTTCCTCAGAAGAATGTAATAAATTAACTTGTTGATCCTTGCCACTGGCTTCAAGCTTGGGATGGGAACCTGAGTCTGAACATCCTCATGTTAAGAAGTACATTCAGTCTGGATCTCCTAATGTCTGTGTGAGTATAAATATGATATGATATTTAATAAGGTTAACTATATCTTTCTTTTTTCAATCTCGCTTCCACATTTTTCAATGAGAGTAGCAATGGCTGCTGAATGTTGTGTTGACCTGATTTTTTAGTGTGTTTTAGCTGTACTAAAGAATATCTCCCATTCCAAATGAGGCTTTGAGCAAAGCATGACTATGTGGATTACTAATGGGACTAAGTATCAAACAAATGTGTAGTAGCTCAGCCATGCCAAGACAGCAATAGTGCTGGTCATTCATGGCAGCATGGTATGTGTCTTGAGGATTTTCCTAGGGCAGTCTTTTGTGTCAACAATCTCTTCTCAGGATGTTCTGACTTGAATTTTGGTACTTACATTACTTCTGAGTGTCACATTTGGTGCCCAGGAACCTCACACCTGTGAACCAAAGCTTAGATTACAAATTTTGTCTGCTTTATACCTCTTAACTTGAATTTGCTCTTTTTATTATTTTTAGCTGCAGATACTTTGGAGTTTCAGAGACTATAGCATATTTGTTATTTACAACAGATGTATATTTATTTATTTGCTTCCCATTGTATTCCTGCCTAAATGGTTCGGAAAAGGGATATTTGCAGCAAGAGAGTCCCAGAAGGGGTAATTAACACAAGTTCCCAAGTCTGGATTAATGAAGTTGTCAATTTCTCTGAAGTTTTACAGCTAGTGGGAATAATGTTTTATCCTTTATAATATTCAGGAGGACTGGTAAAACAAAGAACCTGAAACTGCATTAAGAGGCAGTGATGACTTATGGGCAGGGCAGCTCACACTCACTTGAAGAATTGACACAGGTCTCTGACCAAGACAACAAAATGTTTTAGTCCTGCCTG
Organism: Egretta garzetta; assembly: GCF_000687185.1. Taxonomy (NCBI): domain Eukaryota; kingdom Metazoa; phylum Chordata; class Aves; order Pelecaniformes; family Ardeidae; genus Egretta; species Egretta garzetta. Next base: position 52,422 of record NW_009259036.1, on the reverse strand, counting down.
TACCGATTGGCTAAGATTGACTAAATTGTTGAGAGATTATCCATTTAAGAAAGTAAAGTTTTATGCCTCTTTATTTTCTGGTAGGCTTCATAGGTTTGGTTTTGGTCAAAATTAACTTTTTCTTATGAAAGCTAGCTAATTCATTAAATAACCCATTATTAGCCCCTGAGAAAAGACAAGAGGACAGGTACAAGATTAGAAAAAACATTATACATTTCAGAGACTGAAGCATAAATATCACTCCAGAAGGAAAATATCTTGGTTGCTCATTCCAGGAGGCAGAAACTTACATGGAACTTCTGCAAAATCCTGGCATTTATGTGAAATAAATGCAGTCAACCTAGCAGTTGCAGCACAATTTATGGCCTTTTTTTTTTAATTTTTCTTTTTACTCCTATGTAAAACAGATTATGAAAAATATTTAAACAAGGAATTAAGCAAAAGCATAATATGCCATTATATAAAGCTAACACATGCTTACAGTTTGAATACTGTATGCAGATCCAGTGACTTCATGTCTGTCTATTCCTTGCTCTAACTATATGATGACAAGTTGAAATAGATGTAAAACATACATAGAATATTACATAACAGAAATATATGGAAAAGAACTACACAACACAGAGAGATAAGGGAAGGTCTGAAACAGTTTCTGTACAAAGAAACATGAAATGCACTGGACTACTTAGGCTGCAAAAGACATTGCAGGGAAAAAAGGTAGAAGAGAATGGAGAAAACATAATAGGGATCCACGATATAGTGTGTGACATACAGCTGATAGATAAGGAATGGAAATTTACTATATAAGATTTGGATGACACCAAATGAGAACAAGCAGGTAATATTTTTAATGAAACTAAAGGAAAGACTGTCACACAAAGCATAAGGAATTGGAGAACTCATTCCTGTTGTCATGTTGTCTGTGTCATGTGCCCGTTGTCATGTGTACAAACAAAAATGTGTTCAGAAAGAAAATGGACAAACTCACAACAAAGGACAATTAAACACAATGTTTGGATGTGATCTAAACTGAAAATAAAGCAGAAAATTGCAGAGTCAGGAGTTTGTACACACAATGCTATTATTCTTTACTTGGTCTGTTATTTAAATATTTCCCTAGTTGACACCATGAAATTTCATGGGGGTTTGATCTAGCTAAATCTATATTACCTGTTCTTTGAGAATATGTGATTTTCAAACTATAATTTTCTTTTTCTTAGTACCTCCTCACATCTTGTCAATCACTGTGATACTGGAGTTCCAAAATTGCTGCCTACCTTCCCGCTCAATATTGATAAAGAAGACATCTTCTGCAGGTGTCATGGATAGGTCTAACCAACTCTTGGGATCCATCCAAGAGTGTTGAAGGAGCTGACAGAGGAGCTGGCCAAGCCACTCTCTATCATTTATCAGCAGTCCTGGATAACAGGGGAGGTCCCAGATGGCTGGAGGTTGGCAAATGGGATGCCTATCTTCAAGAAGGGCCGGAAGGAGGATCCGGGGAACTACAGACCTGTCAGCCTGACCTCAGTACCGGGGAAGATGATGGAGAGGTTCATCTTGAGTGTGCTCACCAGGCACATGGAGGACAATCAGGGGGTCAGGCCC
>NW_009259036.1:42612-49905 GCF_000687185.1 Egretta garzetta | reverse complement strand
GAAAGGGTTGTCAGGCTCTGGAATGGGCTGCCCAGGGAGGTGGTGGAGTCCTCATCCCTGGAGGTATTTAAAAGCAGGATAGATGAGGTGCTTAGGGCCATGGTTTAGTGGTGGGATGGCAGGGTTAGGTTAAAGGTTGGACTCGATGATCTTAAAGGTCTTTTCCAACCAAAGTGATTCTATGATTCTAACTGCTAACTAACTAACCAAACTGCTAGCTTTGTCCATTTCAGTGAAACTTAAAGATCATCTCTGTGATCAGCTGTATCATCTGTATTTCCTGAAAATCCCCTTTCCTCTGTGCCATCTGCATTATCCTCTAGTGTCACTGAGAGAGAGGTTGAGTTTTGGGGAGCAGAGACTTTGGGGAGGAGGCATCGCTGTAGCATTCTTCATCCTCTCACACCCTGACAGCCCTAAGAGGACCAGCCACTTGCAACTGTATCTTTGGCCTGACACCAGGGCTTGTTTTTTTCTCATTTCATGTCATCCTTGCAACTGCATCAGATATCAGGCAAGCTACTCCTTGCTGAAATAGTAGTAGCTTGAGAAGGAGCTGCTTCAGTGCTTAGGAAGTGTAGACACAATTGTGTGAGAAGAGGCATCAAAGGGAATACTTTTGGAGAAAGCAATTGCTAGCAAGCAGGATGCTTGTTCCTCAATTAAGGATATAAGGATGTGGTGTCATTCCATCCCAGATCCACAAGCCTTCCAATCCCTGTTGATACCTGACACTCTTTTTGCCACCATCATGCTTAAAAAGATTGGACTGACTTCTCCTGTTCCCTTATCTTTATTCCACTGAACCCTGCTTCTCTTACCTCCTTCTAAGCCTGCAAACCTCCACTGATCTTTTCCACCCCTGTCATTCTTCATTCACAGTTTCAAACCCCTCCACCCAGATTTCCAAACCTGAAACCAGCACAGAACACTGAAAGATCAAGAAGGTTGTACTTCCCTACCTGTGCCCCCTTTTTCTTTTCTTTTCTTTTTTTTTTTTTCCCTTCGGTATTTTAGGCATGACCAAATGTGCATTAAGAATGCTGTTAGCTAATCCCTTGGCTGAAACACTGTGACCATATGAATACTTCTGCTCTGTTTAAATTAAAATTACACAGATACACTTGAACCCTTTCCATGGTTTTATCCATACTGACTTGGATAGCAGTAGTGTAAAAGCCTATATACAAATAATTATTTCATTTCAGATGTTGTAAAGCAATCTTCTACAGAATTCAGTTAGGATTATATATGGTCCTCTGATCATTTCTTTTGCTTGTGGATGTGGTGATGCTGGGGAAGCTATCTTAGTTTTTGAGGTGTCTTGTGTTATTTGTATATTGCCTAGATAAAAATTTCAGTAGTCAGATAGGAATTCTGGGTTCTATTGTAATACACAAGCAATTATAATATTTAGAAGTGAAATTGTAAATATTGCTTTTACTAGTTTGTTTGATATTCTTTCCTAAAAAATTTAGTAAGAGATCTTGGTACAAATATTGTAAAATGTCTCCACTTATCATGACTCAAGAGGAATGACTTTAGCCTTCATAATCTACAGAAATTCCTTAATGTGAAAAAAGATGACACTGTAAAAGTTACATTAGTCTTCAGTGGAATGTATTCATTCACTTTATTGTGTATATCACCTCTTCCCTAAGAAATCTGATTCTACCCCAATGACCTGCTGACATAAATGAGATTTTAAAATTCTGGAGCGATCAGAAGGTCTGATGAAAGAGCCTCTGAATAGCAATTCTCACATCATCAATGAACATTCTCCAACACCTGATAGTGATCTAGTTGAAACTCCCCTTTGGGAATTCTGCATTTCACAATCTACAGTGCAGAGAGATGAGTTATTTATTTAATTCTTACCTAACAATGTGACAGAGTTGCTGTAGTTGAACCTCTGAAAACATTTCCATGAAAAATTTCTTTTCTATTTTTCAGAGGTTTATATCACTAAGTTTAAAAAAAAAAAGCCACAGTATTTTAGAATTTCACAGAGAGCACCACAGAGAATGTATCTTTTTCAGTGGTTAAATAGAAAAAGAAATTATGCAAAATATCCACACAATCTACAGGAATGGGAAAGAATTTACTGACTCTGCAAAAATAATATTTATGTCTTTGTATGTATGGCTTAACATTTTTAATGCGTAGGTATTTAAACAGTTATCTGGAAATCTGGTGATATCTACATGCAGGAAATTTTAATATGAAGATACTTAGTAATGGCAACACTTTGCACTGTACTACTGATACAAATATTTAAGAACTTGCTGTGAAGTTTTATGACATTTTAACAGCTCTGATGGAGGTTTAAGAAAACTGAATCTGTAAAGAAGTGTTGAATGTTGAAGTGTAATGCTGCCTTTTCTGAATTAGGATACACACCAAATCAGGTATTTACTAATTAGTTGGCTGGTCATGTTCAAACCCCTGTCAGCCATAATGTCCTTTTGTAACACTGAAGTGAAGCTATTAAACATCAATTGTCAGAACTGGTTAGGAAAGTGTCATAAGATGTGTTGGGGTAGCACTCGTGCTATGCAACACAAACCTTGAGTATGGGTGTGGGCTTAAATTCATATACATCCCTTGGCTATATTTTATGTACTATACCAACAGCCAGGTGACCCTTGGGAAATACCCATGTAGGAAAGTCAAGCCTGTGGTATTATTATTTAGTACATCCTCACTGCGTTAGTTATCTGTATTTTGCAATGGGTTAGGCATATCGTGTCTGACACAAACAGGTCTTCTAGGGAATTCTTTTGTGACATGGGTGTCTCCAAGGAGCTTTGCTGTTTAACGTCAACCAGGTAGGATTAGTAGGTAGCTTGGACTACTGACTTGAAACTGTTTTCCTGTCCTAACACTATGTGAATGCAATCTTTGATGGAAAGCATTTATTCTCTGGGGCAATACCATAGCATAGTATTTTACAGTTACTGAATTACCAGAACTGTGAATCTCTGTAGGAACAGTTAAAGTTTATGACTATGATTGCTTGAGATCATTTCAAGGTCTGAAGTGTGGAAATGTGAACTATACTACTTCACTGAATTTCAGCTTGGACATACAGAGATCAATGTGCCCTATGTTAAATCACGACCTCCACTCAGGGCAATTTCATGTGGGAGTAATTAGCTGATGTAAAGTTTAAATGATCGCTTCTATACCAAAGTACCTGGACGTCCCAACTTGGATCCTTCTGGAGGTTAACAGAACAAAGAGAGGCTAAGAATGCAATGTTTTTGATAGAACTTAGTCTACCAAAAGCAGTTGCTGAGGGATGAATTTGAGCAAAGATGAGCATGAGGACAAAATTATGGTTATTCTATAAAATAGTCCTACATGTCTTTGTGGAAACAAGTTCTTCATTTCCCTATTTCTATGATTCTCCTGTTGTTTTTCTTTCCATGCCTTGTGGCTACCCTGGGAATTATATTCAGAACTCCCACTCATACTAATAGGACATTTAATGTAAATGGAGCTTTGTGGATAAGCTTGTCAGGAGGGAAAAATAATACACAAAGTGGTGACGGTTCAAGGGGCTGTGACCTTGATGACCTAACTGGTCTTTTCCATCAGCAGTATGGAACTAGAATATTTTTCCTCACTACAGTACAAGGCAAATTAAGTAAATCTCTTATTGATTTAGATCCTTAAACTAAAACCAAAACAGAACAAGAAAACACACACTCTTTAGCATTAGAGTCCCCTGTCCTTTCTTTAAGATCAGTATGTGCAATTTATTTTAAATACCACTTAAGGAAAATATTTTGCAAGAGACACAAAGGAACAATGACATTGACTCTTTAAGAGTGTTTTGAAACCGTTAACCTTCCGTCTATTAAAAATTATCCTGGCCTAAAGGGAAAAGTATTATTCCTAGCAAGAAATATTTATTTGTACAGTGTGAGCTTTCTTCTGCTATTTATCTATATTTTTCTATAACACTGATAATATAGACTTAAACCAAGGTAGAAACACAATTATTTACTGTTGTCTTTTGGATTACTTTCCCTCTGTAACACAGAAGATTAAACATAATCAGTTCCAGATGGAAACACTTCTGTGCTTCATCAAGGACAAATTCACAAATTAATTTTACCTGTTATTTATATGATTTAAAAAATCCCAAAACATTTCAAAGGATTGTAATTAACATTGCTTATAATAAAATGCTTAGAAAGGTTTTTGCAAGTAAAACTATTTTCACATCAAAATGTCAGTTGTTATGTGGAAGGAATATATATTTATTTTTATGCAATCTGGAGTGCATTTAGGGCATTATCACAGAATCACAGAATTGCAAGATTTGGAAGGGACCTCGGGAGATCATTTAGTCCAACCCCCCTGCTAAAGCAGGTTCTCCTAGAGCATGTTACACAGGATTTCATCCAGGTGCACTTTGAATATTTCCAGAGAAGGAGACTCCACAACCTCCCTGGGCAGCCTGTTCCAGTGCTCCATCACCCTCAGAGTAAAGAAGTTTTTCCTCATATACAACTGAAACCTCTTATGTTTCAGTTTGTACGCATTGCCCCTTGTCCTGTTGCTGGACACCACTGCAAAGAGTCTGGCTCCATCCTTGTGACTTCCACCCTTAAGATATTTGTATGTATTGATGAGGTCATTATATGTGACATATTTAAGTTTTGGAGTTAGTTTGGTGGGTTTGTTTCTTTTTTTTTTTTTTTTTAGTTACACTAAGAAAAATACATTATTTATTTACCAGAATTATTAGTATAATAAACATGTGAAGATACTATACTCCTGGCTGTCAAAAATTTGGTCAGGTTTTTACGGTTGCTTTGAAAGATATATCATTATATTAGCAATTCTGAAAGTAATTTGAACTTGTAAATAGATGTCTAAACAAGAATTTAGAAGACTATCATTTTATTTCTGTGTCCTCAATGAACAATGTGACCATTCATACTAGTTGTCTTCCTGTGTCATCTTCCTTTCTATTCTCTATTTCTTTTCTTCAGAGAGTTTATAATTGAATGCCCATTTCAAAATTTGTTTTGGTTACCAGAACAATCTGTTTCAACAAACTCTAAAGAAAATAAAAGCTTCATTTAAGTTTTCTCTTCTTTCCTCAGATCAACCAGAAATGATTGGTTAATGAGAGGGGTGGTGGTGAATTAGTATGAGAAAATTTTTATTTCGGACTTTTCTGTAATTGAACCTTTCAAAAACTGTTCATGGAGATTTCCGTGAAAACTCACTGCACAGAGACTTTAATTTAACATACTTTCCATCTTTAGTCCATTAAGGATTATAAGGATTCCATATCTTATCATAACACTAACCCTGATGTATCCATGGATCATTTTTGTGGCCCTCCTCTGGACCCGCTCCAATACTTCCATGTCCTTCTTGTGCTGAGGGCTCCAGAGCTGGACGCAGTACTCCAGGTGAGGTCTCACCAGAGCAGAGTAGAGGGGAAAAATCCCCTCCCTTCACCTGCTGGCCACACTTCTCCTGATGCAGCCCAGAGTACGGTTGGCCTTCTGGGCTGCCAGCGCACATTGCCGGCTCATGCCCAGCTTTTCATCCACCAGCATGTCCAAGTCCCTCTCGGCAGGGCTGCTCTCGATCTTTTCACACAAGTCATTTCATCATTTGACAGGATACATGATTTACCCTCCTTGCAAATTCTTATGTCTTGACTGTAAGTTCTTATATATAATCTGTTTATATTATTAAGATATTACCTTCTTGGTAGTGACGGTTACACTTTATTATCTCTTGGGCCTTCAACCATTAACAGTCCACCCATCAAATCCATAGCTCTTCAATTTAGAGAGAAAGATGTTGTGGGGGACAGTGTCAAAGGCTTTGCAGAAGTCCAGATAGATGATGTCCATTGGTTTTCCTTTGTCCACTTTAGTTGTCACACCATCATAGAAAGTCACTAGGTTCGTCAGGCAGGACTTGCTCTTGGTGAAGCCATGCTGGCTATCTCGAATTACCTCCCTGGCTTCCATGTGCTTTAGCATAGCTTGTAGGAGGATCTTCACAATAAGTGAAGGTCTGGTGTAATTCAAGATCTGGCTTTAGAAATGTGGAGTTATAAAGAGATTAGCAGTATTGTATTTTTCTGAGCAAAACAGGCAAGTCTTTTAATGTGCCAGTTTTAACAGCATTGACCATACAAGATGCAATGCACTGCTCATAACCACATAAATGTACCTTAGAAAATGTCATTCTGTTAAGAAAACAGTCACATTTTTTTCCATTACAACCACCACACACACTTAGTGGCTTTTAAGATAAAAAGAGAGGCACAATATAATTCCCTAATACCATACTGAATTCTTTTCACTAGGATGGCTGAATAGTTCAAAACAGCAGTTACCTTGAAAATAAATGACTGTGCTGAAAGGAGAATTAATTAATTCAGATAAACTAAATAAACCCTGTGAACTGACTAATGTAGCAGAAATTACTGGGTGCTGATACTGCTGTTTTAATTATTAAGTCCACATTAATTAATTTCAAAGCTACCTTTTTTGAAATCCACAGCTTGACCAACGTTCAGAGTATAAAACATGCCAAGAGCCAAATTTTGCTTAGTAACACTTTTGCGAAGGCTGGAACTGAGTCTTTGTACAACTAGATGTGATGAACGTTAAAAGAAAGTGACAGTTTCAATAAACAACATAGGCTCCAAATAGTTGTGTGGTACTTGCTTGACCACAAACTGAGAAGCAGAATTTGTTTGTGCCAACCTACTTCTTTCACAGAAGGAGCTGGGCTTTTTTGTTAGTTATTAATATGGTTCTGAATATAAAGGGAACTTAATGTCTCTTTGAGAGCTGCAGTAGAATCAGTGATCATTAGGTTTGTGCAGCTACTGGACACAGTGAGATTCAGCCATGAACTTCTGAGAGATCTGAACCTCGTTGAACCTGAGCTTTGCATGCTCCGTGCTTCATATTGCTCAGCACACCTATTTTGCCGGTAGTGGATTTTTTAAATTATTATTTTATTTTTGAAACCTTGAAAGACTGCTGGATTTAATCCAAAATAATTTCTCAATAGGTAGATCTTGCAACCCATTCATTGCATCTATTGAAGCAGTGACTTATGGTCCCAAATGGGTAAGAATGGATGTCTACCAACATTATGTGTTATGTTACATTTAGTAGTTGTTTTAGTGTTGATGATTCTTGTACAGCAGGACATAAGTAGCATAAAATCTACTTATACTATACTTTGTTCCCTAATACTTATCGTGTGTGGACTGCTTCACATATTGCAATGACTGAA
>NW_009259036.1:32907-42561 GCF_000687185.1 Egretta garzetta | reverse complement strand
CTAAAAAGACAGAAAGGAAAGTGTTAGTTATTTTAGACTATCTGTCATAGTGAGTAGATCTATAAATTGTTAAAAATATACAGCCAGTAAATTTGCATCTGCTGCATCACACAGCAGACAGCAGTAACATCAATACAGTAACTAAAAGATACATTCTTACAAGGATTTTGTTCTGTAATCCCTCATCATTCTGTTTCATTCTTAAAATAAAAATACCTGTAGCAATAATTTCTCCCAACAAGCTGAAAGACATCGAACAGAGAACAAGTTTAATAAAACACTTTAATTACCATCTTCAGTATATCTTCACCATGTATCAACACCTCTTATGAACATCTTAATCAAACTTGCTTTTTCTTGTTTTCACTTGAAGAAAATTTACATTTTTTGGAGAACTCTGCGTACAACTTCAAGGACCAGCAAAGAATGTCTTTGAGAGAAAACCATAGACAAAATAGCTATCACAAAACCCCTTATCAACACTTCATGTTGCATACTCAAATTAAAACTTTTGAGGGCAGAACAAACTTCTACAGAAAGTTTTGAAAGTGAACTTTTCTGCAGTGAAGTTGCTTTTTCAGGCTATTCCTTCTGAGACTGTCTGCTACAAAAATTCCATGTAGGCCAAATCCCTGCTTAATTAAAAAAAAAAAAAAAAGAGATTTCTTTTTAAATACTTGTTATTTCATTACCATATTAAAAGAAATTTCTTATAAAAATCCAAATAGATAAATGACATCTTTAATAAAGTAAGTTTTACCACAGGCATTTTAAAAATATCACCTTCTCTGTACTGTGAAAGAAAGAAGTTACCTTTTCTGCGATGTCTCCTAGCTATTAGCTTGGCAGTCTTCTGCTCCACATGCTGCCAGCTGGGATCCTCCTTCAGAGTGTTTTAAATTTCAAGTACATTGTACAGGGAGCATAGGCAAGTTGCTCTGATGGGTGGATTCCCCTCTGAGAGTGAGGCATCGCAAAGCTCAGTGTTACAGTACCCATTTCATTTTGAGAATATAGCACTGAGATCGTTAGAACTGAATGCTTGAGAAATGAATATTAGTAGTCACACTACAAGAGCCTCACACAACATCAGCATTGCCATTACAGCCTAAGTACCATATGCTTAGTTTCAGCTCAGAAATAATTTTTAATGTCATGTTATTCTAATCTCCTGAATGTAAAGGTTTTACAAAGAGAATGCTGGCATACTCTTAATTGTGACAATGCAGGCATCATGCTGCATGGGCTACAGAGTGTGATGCAGGAAGCAGTTTAAAATTCTACATATTGCCTGGCATTTCTCAAATGCAGTGTTGTAGCGGGTTGACCTTGGCTGGCTTCCAGATGCCCATCCAGCTGCTCTCTCACTCCCCCTCCTCAACAGGGCAAGGGGAGAAAATAAGAAGAAAAGCTCATGGGTTGAGATAGAGACAAGGAGATTGCTTACAAATTACCATCATGGGCAAAACAGATTCACCTTGGGGAAAAATAATTTGACTTATTGGGAATTAAAAATAGTAGGATTGTGAGAAACAAACAAAAAAACAACCCAGGACTCTAAGACATTTTCCCTCATCCTCGCCCTTCTTCCCAGGCTCAACTTCACTCCTTTATTCCTAAATCCTACCTCTCCCTTTCAAGTAGTGCAGGGGGGGATGAGGAACAGGGTGTTGTGGTCAATCCGCAACAGTTTCTCTCTGATGCACCTTCCACCTCACATCATTTCCCCATGCCAGCATGGACCTTTCTCATGGGCTGCAGTGTGGATATCTGCTCCACCATAGACTCTCCACAGGCTTCAGGGGGATGGTTTGAGTTGGAAAGGACCCTTAAACTAGTTTCAACAACCTTGTTGTGGGCAGGGACATAGAATCATAAAATCTCTTAGGTTGGAAAATACCTTTAAGATCATCGAGTCCAACTATTAACCTAACCCTGCCATCCCACCACTAAACCATATCCCTAAGCACCTTGCCTAAACATCTTTTAAATGCCTCCAGGAATGGGGACTCCACCACTTCCCTGGCAGCCCATTCCAATGCTTGACAACCCTTTCAGTGAAAATTTTTTTACTAATATCCAATCTAAACCTCCCTTGGACCAACTTGAGGCCATTTCCTCTTGTCCTATCGCCCGTTATCTGGGAGAAGAGACCGACCCCCACCTCACTACCACCTCCTTTCAGGTAGTTGCAGAGGGCAATAAGGTCTCCCCTCAGTCTCTTTTTTTCCAGGCTAAACAACCCCAGTTCCCTCAGCCATTCCTCATAAGACTTGTGCTCCAGACCCTTTACCAGCTTTGTTGCTCTCCTCTGGACATGTTCCAGCAACACAATGTCTTTCCTGTAGTGAGTGGCCCAACACTGAACACAGTAGTCAAGGTGTGGCCTCACCAGTGCAGAGTACAGGGGCACAATCACTTCCCTACTCCCGCTGGCCACACTATTCCTGATACAAGCCAGGATGGCCACTGCTGGCTCATATTCAACTGGCTGTCAACCAGTACCCCGAGTTCCTTTTCTGATCAGGTTGCTCAAAGCCCCCCCAATCTGATCTTGAATGTTTCCAGTGATGGGGAATCAACAACTTCTCTGTGCAACTTGTTACAGTGTATCACCCCCTTCCTGAGTTTCACATTGACCCACTTCTCAAGACTTTCAAGGTCCTGCTGGATGGTGTCCTTTCCCTCAAACGTATAAACTACACTGCCCAACTTGGTGTCATCCACAAATTTGGTAAGGGTGCACTCAATCCCATTGTCTATGTCATTAATAAAGATATTGAACAGTACCTGTCCCTGTACAGATCCCTGAGGGACACCACTTGTTGATTTTCATTTGGAAATAGAGCTGTTGACTGCAACTCTGGATGTGGCCATCCAGACAATTCCTTATCCATTGAATGGCCCATTAATGAAAGCCATATCTTTCCAATTTATTGACAAGGATATGTAAGACCTTATCAAATGCCTTACAGAAGTCGAGGTAGATGACATCAGTTTTTCTTCCCTTATTCAACAGGAGACCACCAGGTTGGTCAGCCACAATTTGCCCTTTGTGAAGCCGTGTTGGCTCTCTCTAATAACGTCTCTGGCATCCATACACCTTGAAGTATCTTCCAGCAGTATCTCTCCTCCTTCTTCATGTTCACATGACAGTTTCTCACACTTTTTTTTTTTTTTTTCTTTTTTTTCCTCCTCACACTTTTGTACAGTGTTTTCTGCCCATTCTTATATAGGTTTTGCTAGAGGCACCACCATCGTGGCTGAGGGGGTCAGGGGTCAGGTGTGCCCTGTGGTGGGTCCATCAGAGACATATGGAAACGGCTGTATCCAGCATGGGGCAGCCCTGGCTTCTCATAACAGAGGCCACCCCTGCAGCCCCCAGCTACCAGCACACAGGCACAGACACCCAATACAGTGATATCCCTGATTGTTTAACAGTAGCATAGTCTACACAACTGTGAAAAAACCCCAGTCATTAAACATATATTCTACTGAAGATATTCATATCTATCACGTATATTATTTCTCCTGAAGATATTCATATCTATCACATATTATTTCTCTTCTTTTCCCACTTTAATTGCTTTTTTGTTGTTAATTTTATATATAATCAGTGTCAGGTGGATCTTTTTTCTCTCCTTCCACATCTATGATTTCACTGTCCTCAAGAAAATGTTACTGCAGATTTTGCTCCAGTATACCCCACAGTCATATAAATCCTTAAGATTATAGCATGTTAAAATTTTAAAACATAAATTTAAAAGAAATTGGCCCTTCTGAACAAGATTAAATTTTAGTTGTGAAAATAATTTATCTTGGAAAGTATCTGTCAATCCAGAAAAAAAAACCAGTGTTGCTACTAAAAAGACCATTTTATTTTCTTTTAATTCAAGTAAAACATGTAGCTCAACTAGAAAAAAAAATGTGTTTCTATAATAAAAAAGCAAATAATAATAAATTTTAAAAAGCAAAAAATGTAAAAATTTAAATTTTTAAAATTTTGTCATTGCATATTTTGGCAATATAAGAAAACCACCCATAGTTTCTTCTGGTACACATTTTTTTTTTTAATGGCAAATATGAATTTAAAAGAAATTAGATTTGTACACTTTGTTCCAAGCTTTAGACACAACAATCTTTTCTGTCCTTGTAAGGCTAGCTCTTAACAGGTAGGAGCTACTCTGGGGTTTTAATAACTGTCCCTCATACAAAAAGCTTCGAAGCACATGAGTCCAGAAGAAGTATGAATCTGACCCTAATAAATGTTTCCCAGTAGCATATGGGTATTGCTATCATCCACATTTCTAAGGGTGCAGCATGTGTTCTAACTTGCAGAGCTCTAGCTTAGAAAAAGGTGTCAAAAGCAGCTTATCTGCTACTTGATTTGTTTTCTGCTTACCCTTTAATATTAGTCGAGTGGAAACAAGATCATTGCATTTTTGTAATCATTTCCCCTTCCTATACATTTTAACCTATACTTATCTATATATGCAGGAATAGGTTCTTCTTCTAGGTACTGGAACACAGAAACTTGAATTTCCCAGATGGAAATTCTGAACAGCTGAGTTTCTGCTGTTTGCTTCCTGGTACAAGAAAAGGCATTTGTAGATCAAGCAAGCAGCAGATGGAGAACAATTGGAGTATATAATTATTCGGCCTGGGTGCCTTTTAAATGGGTAGGCTGAACTCTATCTATTTGGCTGGAAAGACAGAGGAATATAGTACCACATGGTAGATAAACCTTCCAAAGATTCTTTAAAACAGATCTAGGTAAATATGTGCAATAAATTCATCAGTTACCAGGATCTCTTTTTCTGTGAACACTAAAATCTGGCAAGTCACTGTCAGTCTACTTTTGAAGGTTGAGATTAATACACAGCCTACCCAAACACTTCTGTATTAATAAACTACATTGATTTCAGCATGTTACCTGAGGACTCCATCTGGTGACTCTCTTTTACTTTGCCAGATTTTGAAAAGCTCCAGCCTTACTGTGATCTATTGCCAAAATATAAAATCCACCATAGGAAAGTATTAACACATTGTGATTTTTGCTCTGTGGAAGTGAATAATTGAATTGTGTGACTTTTTGAAACTACCCTCATAGGAACATTACATTTTGAAAGCTGACGGCTAACAGGAAGACTACATGCCAAAACCAGTGTCTGGAGACCTATGAATATTTTCATTAATTATTCAGGATTAAATGGATTTATGAGGGAAAATACATAAGACATCAAAACAAGAGTCATAAAGTATTATGAGAAAAAGAAGCCAATCAGAAGAATTAAAATACCAATAAAAGGTGAAATTAGAAACAAATAAAGGACAGTAAAATATGTCAGAAGACAAATGGAAAGCATTGCACCTTATTACCATATCTCATAGCAAAGGAAGCCAGGACAGAGAAAAATGGATGAAAATACTTGTTTCTACTAAAAAAAAAAAAAAAAAAAAAAAAAAAAAACAAAACACATAGAAATACAGCGACAGGTAGCAAAATTTAGCTTTGTTGAGAAAATAGATACTGAAAACCAAAACTGATTTAATTACTGAAGAAAATTTTAGGACTTACTGAAGTTTTTGTTGTGCTAAAATTGAGGAAAAATCAGGACTAATGCTAAAAATTTAAAGTGAAAGAAACTAGAAATAAGAAGAATACCTGAGTAGGAATGAAACTGTACTTGAAATATTACACACTTCCTCCTATTTTCTGGTTTCTGTCTTCCGCCTCATTTGATTTTTCAAAAGTTCATTCTTCGCTATGAAACTGTGACAAGAAATATCTAAACTGTTACTGTTTCCTTAACTCATGTTACTCACATATTTAAAGATTTGTTGAACTCAGTAATTATTATATGCAAAACAAATAATTATGCATTGTAAAAATGTCTTTTGAGCAATTACTCCCTTTGCCTTTTCATCTCATTATTCAAGCATATGCCATAGATTGCCAAAGGTGCATTGGCTGTCAAAGTCATTCAGGAAATTTAAAGCAAGCTAAATTTTACACCTGGATTCTAGACAAAGTCTCATTGTAGCTCAGTGCAGAATGACTAAGCAAATTTAGATAACTCCTAAACTATAAGCCAAATATATTTACAAATTTCCTCTATTTAATGTAATATGTAGTAATTTGGAAATGTTCTGAGGATCTTATTATTTCTGCACATCACCATTTTTAGGGATGAAAAATAGATTTCATTCCAACAGTTTTAAAAAATTTCTTTCCTGAAAAGTGAATTTGTTTTTGTGTGTTTATGCATTCAGATCCATAAGGAGGTGGGCTATAGCCACAAAGAATTAATTTTTTGTTTGCTTTTGAACTTTACTGCATTTTAGAGATCCTGTTTTACTCAACTAAATGCAAAGCTTCAACTGGACAAGTAAGCAAGAATAAACACAAAAATACAAATCTTTCTCTCATGGAAAGGCAGAAAAATTGTGATCTAGATTATTTTATATTTTCTTTCTATAAAGAGGAGCAGGTATTATTTTGCTTTGGCCAAGCTGACGTGTGTATATACACACACTATTGCACACGGGCATGCTGGCACATAAACAACTGCACATACAGACATGCATCAGGGAAAGCTCTGAACAAGAATAACAGATGTTAATACTCTATCATTTCAAGTCAAAATGCTGGCATTATTTAAGTAGCCTTAACAAAGTGATTACATCTGCTATATATTTAATACAGCCTTTAGTACCATCAGTATGACTAGAATTTGTATCCTATGTGTATTAATCATAATTACTGGTGTGTAAGAATCCTTTTACCAGAATTAAAATTCTATTAATTAGATTTTAATATATTAAATACACTGTGGAGCAGGTAAAATTTATACAGTAGAAATACATTATTCTTAGAATATTTAGTAGAAAAAAGGAGAGAAGCTCATAAATGAATATGAAAACATCATCTCAGTTGCCTATCCATGAGATACAACTGAGAGTGAGAATTTTACCCTGATTATTGAGTTTTATCTGACTTAAATGACAATAAATAAAAGACTCCTATTTTTTCTAGCCAGAATCTTTCAAAATCTACATAGGTGCAGTATATGCTACAGTATGTGCTATGCTATTCCATCTGTATTAACAGGAAGATGTAATCCTTTCAGTCTGCCACAAGGAATATAGTTTGTTAGTTTTCACCACTACAATGTCATGGCTGTCTTTGCACATAACAATGACTGCATTGTGCCCAACATCATACTCTGCTATTTTGTTGGTTTCATTCTTTTTTTTGGGGGGGGTGGGGTGGGGTGTTATGATTTTTGTGTATGTTTATAATCCAGAAAAGTACAATACACCATCAAAAGAAACACAGTAATCTAAAGTTATCTCAAATTTCATGCTATTAAGGCCAGAGGTTAAATTAATTCATAGGTAGCAGAAGATACAGGATTTAGAGTAGAGCTGCTACGTGACAGTCAACTATATAGAGAAAGAAAGTGGGTTGATTGATGACTCATTAATTTGCTCAATGATTGTTATTTGAATATACTTTTGTTAAAAATGGACTGTATAAAAGAAGCAGTAGCCTGTGTGAAGTGGCTGTACTAAACACATTGCATGCAGTTAGCAGTGTTGGTTCACATTTTTGCACACACCTTGTGGCTGTACCTGCTACTGATACTGCCACAATGTAACGTTAGTATGGACTAAGTCACCTGTGATCACTGTTTGGAGAAGAAAAATGCGTACCTGATGACTCTGTGATTACTGATTCTTCAGCTGGCAGGACTCATGGATCTACATCCTGTGCTGTGGAAATGGAAGAGAAGGCTTCATGTGGTGTGGCTTCACTCTACTATAGCATATTTGTATTTATTCTGTGTTTAATTCACTGGCAATGCAATCATCCTCTACTTCAACTATACTAATTGAAATTGGGAAAGGAAGAACCTTGGAATGAAAATGGAAACAGAGAAGTAACATTGCCATATTTCCTCTTGTTGCGATGTTTATAGCTACAAAAGACAACATCTCGATATCTGTTCACTGTGTTAAAACTAGGAAAAGACAAGCAGAATCAGATGATCTGTCACGCTAGGTAAAGACGAACAGTCAGTCACTGAAGTCTCCCTTTTATTTATACAGAATTTTGGAACGCATGTTTTTTCTCTTGCAAGAGTCTCTACATACACGGATAATCTAAAAGCTTCAGGACTAGGAGAAAATTGTTTTGCCTGAAGATGCCTGAAGGTAACTGTACACAGATGTACTAGTTATGAAAACAAACAAACAAACAAACAAGAATCACTGTTGATTTTTACTATGGATCATCTTGTTTCATGATAGAACTATCCAGACATATTTATCCTTCCTGCAGCATAGTCCATATATGGGCTTGCTTTGATGTTTATTCTTCTATTTTTTTTTTTTCCCACTGATGTGCTTGCTTCGTGTACCATATTTCTTTAGTTTTCTTTTGTTGTTCTATGTATTGCTTTTGAGAGGTTTAATCCAGTAGTCTGAAGATTCCATGCTGGAGCTTCAGAATAGCCTGGATGCTGGAATAGAGAATATTTACATATGATACCAAGATCAGAAGAGAATGCAAGTGTCTTGGAGGACAGGAATAAAATTCAAAATAATCTTGACAAATTGGAAGTAAGTTTGAAATAGTAAGATGTGATTCAATAGGGTCAACTGCAAGATACTCAGGCAGAAATAATAAATTGCACACTTGCAAATCAGAGAACAACTATTTAGGTAAAATTCTGCAAGTCTCCAAGCTAGAGAGGATCCCAAGGTAAACATGATTCAACAACTTCATAGTATTGTGGCCTACAAGATTCATGCAGTTACCCTTTTATTCAATTCAGCATTCATGAATAGACTTGCATGCTATGTGAAATTCTTTTCTACCAAGCTTTATAATGAGTAGGTACCAACTGGTGAGAGTGCCAACCAGAGCAGAAATACTAATTGAAGGTCTTGAGATTATGACCTGCAAGGAAAGATAGAATAAAGAGAAGATTTAGGAAGGATGTGGTAATGGATTTCAAGAATAAAAGACTATTTCAAAGGGGGCAATACGCTCTCTGTATCAGAAAAGAAGTAATGGGCTTATATTGCAAGAAAAAAATATGTGTAAGAGATGTTTGAAAACACTTTTGGAAGGAAAAGGTAATGAAGTACTGGAAAGTTTGCCAAAGAAACCTGTTGACATTCTGTCATTGAAGGTAGTTTCAAGCAGATGAGATAAATGTCTGTCAAGAATGGATTAGTCTTCCAAAGTCTTTCTCATACTTAAGATAGTATGAGGAATTTTAATTGACTTAAGATGAAAACACTTCATTCTTCATTCTTCTTCTTTAAATATTTACTTCTTTCCAGTCTTTGATATTTCTGAGATGCTTCTTGCTATTTTTTATGAACACCTGACAATAATTAAGGATAGCATTAAGAGCATGTAAATGGAGGTTATATTATTCTCCCATTGTTGTATTTTAAGTAACTTACTTTTCCTTCTCCTATTTTGCTGTGGCTTTTTTTTTTCTTCTTCTTTTCAACACACTGTTCAGTTTCCTACATAGGTGAAACTGTATTGCATATTTACACCCTGTCATATCAGTGTTGATTCTGAAGCTGTTCAATACTAAATCTCGATGAACTTTCCGTACTTTTCACCTCAGC
>NW_009259036.1:23488-32895 GCF_000687185.1 Egretta garzetta | reverse complement strand
CCAGTCATCTCTGTGTTTCTCTACAGTACTCAGAAAATAGAAATAATATACAAAATATAGCTTAGAACTTATCATGGATAGCCTATAACTAATATTCACATTAATATTCTTCATATATCCTTATTCACCTTCCTACCACTGTCTTTTATATCATCTTCTTTTGTTGTAATGACTGTGCATAGTGAGATCTGTATGAAATGACACATGCTAATAAATTGTAATGTGAACTCACAAAGTGCTGGAGCAAGTTTTATGTTTGCTGGAATTGTGTAGAATTGACATAACAAACAGGAATGCAAACAAACTTGTAAATGGTCATGAGCTATGTTGCAAAAAAGATTTGTAACAAAACCAGAACTGGCAAACTCTGTTTCTCCCCCTTGTTTTTTTCAAGAAAAAATAAAATCAACCAACTTGCCCTTTTCATCAATATAAATATTAAGCAAAATCTTATAAGCAAAAGTTTTTAATACACAACAAAAGAACAATTTTTGCATTTAAATGGAAAGTATAAATGCCAGTTAAAATATACTCTCCAACCAATGTCTTATTTGCATGCTAAACATAGTGTTTAAATTTGGATTTATAAATCAACAGAAGGAGAAAGGAAAACACCTGCAATTTGTTGAACCTTTTTGGTATTCTATAAAACAAATCAGTCTGATGATACTTCTGGGGAAGACTGAAGGTGAAGTCTGGATATATGCTCTGTATATTTAGTTACCAGCCAATGCATTAATTTCTATAACATAAGTAGACTGCTGGGTAATATTTGTAATAGTAGATTTAATGGCTTGCCACATGAGAAAAGATCTACTGAAAAAATATTTTAAAAGTTGTAATAAAACATTAAAAAAATATTTCGATTTGTTCTCTTATGAAGTTTTTTAAGATGTATAAATTATATTGCTAAAGTGCATTATTGCAGAAGAGTGTTAGTAGTGTATCTTCAGGGAAGTGTGTATGTTCATGCATGTGTGTAGTCATCTTATGGAAGTGAAGCAGAAATAATCAGGTAAACAGGTTATGGTTCATTAATAATTGTCAAGTAAAGTAGAAAAAAAGGAAAAATAAGAAGTCAGACACTTCTACTACTGAATTTATCCCAGTCTCTAACATAAAACAGTTCACAGAATCACAGAATGGCTGAGGTTGGAAGGGTCCTCTGGAGGTGGCCTTTTGTTGGTAGAAGGCAACCTAGAGCTGGTCGTCCAGGACTGTGTCCAGACAGCATCTGAATATCTCCAAGAATGGTGACTCCACAACATCTCTAGGCAACCTGTGCCAATACTTGGTCATTCTCATCATGAAAAAGACATGAACCTCCCATGTCTTGGTTTGTGCTCACTGCCTCAGGTCCTGTCACTAGATGCCTCTTGAAAGAGTCTGTCTTCTTGACAGCCTCTCTTCATATATTTGTACACGTTGATGATATCTGCCCTGAGCCTTCTCTTCTCTAGGCTAAACAGTCCCAGCTCTCTCAACCTTTCCTTCTATAGGAGATGCTCCAACCCCTTTATGATCTACGAGGACCTTTGATGGACTCTCTCCAGTAGTTCTCTCTCTTGTACTCTTGCAGCCCAGAACTGGACATAGTGCTCCAGTGGTGGCCTTAGCAGTGCTAAGGAGAGGGAAAGGATCATCTCCCTTGACATGCTGTCACAAACCTTCCTTAGGCAGCCCAGAATAATGGTGGACTTCCTTGCCACAAGGGCACAGTGCTGGCTCATGTTCAACTTGCTGTCTGACATTCGGCCCTGCCCAAGTCCATTTTACAAATCTGCTCCCAACATGCACTGTTGTATTGGATTATTCCTTCCTAGGTGCAGGACTTTGCACTTTGCTGAACTTCATGAAGTTCCTTATGGTACATTTCTCCAGCCCGCTGAGGCTCCTCTGGATGGCAGCACAACAATTTGGTGTATCAGCCACTCCTTCCAGTTTTGTGTAATCAGCAAACTTGCCAAGGGTATACTCTGCCCCATCATGCAGACCATTAATGACCATGTTAAAAAGGATAAGATCCAGTAGAGACTTCTGTGGTGGACCAAAAGTTACCAGCCTGCAACTAGACTTTTATCACTGATAATCACCCTCTGAGCTCTGCTGTACATCCAGTTTTAAACCTCACTGCTTGCTCATCTAACCCACACTTCAACAGCTTGTCTATGAGGATCTTATGGCAGACAACACTGAAAGCCTTACTGAAGTCAAGGCAGATAAAAATCCACTCTTCCCCCTCATGTACCAAGCCATTAATTTAATTGTAGAAAGTTATCAGGTTTGTCAAGCATGACTTCCCCTTAGTGAATCCATGCTAACCACTCTTAATCACCCTCTTGTTCTTCATGAGCCTACAAATAATTTCCCATATTAGTAGTTTGAGCACCTTCTCAGGAATCTAGGAAAGGCTGACCAGCCTGTAGTTCCCTCAGTCCTCCTTCTGCTCTGTTTGAAGATAGAAGTAACATTTCATTTCCTTCGGTCTTTGGGCACCTCTCCCAGTTGCCATGATTGTTTAAAAGTTATCAAGAGTGGCCACAGTTCTTTAAGAATTACCAAAAGTGGGCTCACAATGGCACCATCCAGCTCCCTCGGTACTCTTGGGTGCCTCCAGTCAGGGCTTATAGACTTATATGTCTGGTTTGCTCAAGTATTATTTGATTCAATCCTCTTCCAACAAGGGTAAATCTTCTGTGCTCCAGACTTCCCCCCAGTCTTTGGGGACCGGGGATTTTTGAAGGCTGGTCTTGCTCGTAAAGACTGAAGCAAAGAAGACATTCAGTAACCTAGCCTTTTCCATGCCCTATGTCACCAGATCTCCTGCCTCATTCAGCAATGGGCCCACATTTTCTCTTGTCTTCGCTTCTGCACTCAATCCCACTGTCCATGTCACCAACAAGATATTAAACAGTTCCAGTCCCAATACTGACTCCTGAGGAACGCAACTCATCACTGGTCTCCACTTGGACAACAAGCCATTGTCTGCAACTCTTTGAATGTGACCATATAGACAGTTCTTTATCCACCAAGTGGTCCATGCATCAAATCTATGTCTCTCCAATTTAGAGACAAAGATGTTGTGCAGAACACTGTCAAATGCTTTGCACAAGTCCAGGTAGATGGCATCAGTTGGGCTTCCCTTATCCACCAATGCTGTAACCCTGTCGTAGAAGGTCACCAAATTTGTCAGGCACAATTTGCCCCTAGAGAAGCCATGTTGTCTGTCACCAATCACCTTATTTTCCATGTGCCTCAGTATATTTTCCAAGAGGATCTGCTCCATCATCTTGCTGGACACAGAGATGGGCCTGACTGGCCTGTAGTTCCCTAGGTCTTCCTTTTTTTTTCTTTTTAAAAATGGCAGTTCTTTCTCCTCTTTTCCAGTCAGTGGGAACGTCACCAAGATGCCACAGCTTCTCAAATATGATGGATAGTGGCTTAGCAACTAAATTTACTGGTTCCCTCAGGACCTGCAGATGCATCTCATCAGTTCCCATGGACTCGTGCACCTTCAGGTTCCTTATATGGACTCTAACCTGATCTTCTCCTACAGTGGTGAGTTCTTGATTCTCCCAGTCCCAGACTTTGCCTTCTACGACTTGGGTAGTATGGCCTGATCACTTGCTGGTAAAAACTGAGGCAAAATGTCATTGAGTACCTCTCCATATCCCAGGTAACTAGTCTCCTGATTATTTCTGGAGAGGTCCCACACCTTCCCTAGTCTTTATTTTATTATCAACGTACCCATAGAAGCTTTTCTTGTTGCTCTTGATGTACTTGGACACATTGAATTCTATCAGGGTTTTAGCTTTTCTAACTTGATCCCTGCCTGCTTGGACAATTTCTCTGTATTCCTCCCAGGATACTTGTCCTTGTTTCCACTCTCTGTAGCCTTCCTTTTTGTGTTTGAGTTTGTCCAGAAGATCCTTGTTCATCCATCCAGGCCTCCTGCCATTTTTGCCTAACTTACACTTTGTTGGTATCTTGAGCTTGGAGGAGGCAATCCTTGAATATTAACCTGCTTTCTTGAGACCCTCTTCCCTCCAGGGCTTTATCCCATAGTACTCTATCAAGAAGATCCCTGAAGAGGTCAAAGTCTGCTCTCCTGAAGTCCAAGGTAGAGAGCTTGCTGTGCACCTTCCTCGGTGCCTTAAGGATCTTGAACATCATTTCAAGGCCACTGCAACAAAAGCTGCCCTCGAGCTTCATATTCCCCACCAGCCCCTCATTGTTGGTGAGAACAAGGTCCAGCATAGCATGTCTCCTCATTGGCTCCTCTATCACTTGGAGAAGGAAGCTATCATTGACACATTCTAGGAACTTCTTGAATTTCTTAAGCACCGTTGTGTTGTCCCTCCAACAGATATCAGGGGCTTGTGAACATGAGGCTGCTCCTATCTGTCTATAGAGGGACTCATCTGCTCAGTCTTCCTGGTCAGGTGGCCTGTAGCAGACCCCCACTATAATGTCACCTGTCCCTGCCCTCCCTTTTATCCTGACCTATAAGCTCCTAGTTGGCTCCTCATACATCCCCAGGTGGAGCTCCATGCACTCCAGCTGGTCATTGACATAGAGGGCAACACCCCCTCCTGTCCTTCTTAAAGATCCTGTACCCTTCCATGCAATACATGAACCTGTTGGAGCAAGTCCAGAGTAGGGTCACAAAGATGGTCAGAGGGAACACATCTCCTATGAAGAAAGGCTGAGAAGTTGGGGTTGTTCAGCCTGGAGAAGAGAAGGCTCCAAGGGAGACCTTATTGCAGTCTTTCAATACTTAAACAGGTTTTATAAGAAAGATGGGGACAGACTTTTTAGTAGGGCCTGTTTCAATAAGACAAGGGGTAATATTTTTAAACTAAAAGTGGGTAGATTCAAACTAGATATGAGGAAGACATTTTTTATGATGAGGGTGGTGAAACACTGGAATAAGTTGCCCAGAGAGGTAGCAGATGCCCCATCCCTGGAAAGATTCAAGGTCAGGTTGGATGGGGCTCTGAGTAACCTGATCTGTTTTAAGATGTCCCTACTCATTGCAGTGGGGGTTGGACTAGATGACCTTTAAAGGTCCCTTCCAACCCAAACTATTCTATGATTCTATGATTCTCTGCAGTGTGGATGGCACGGGGAACTAGGGAGACATAATTTCTCAGAGAAATAAGGAGAGATGCATCTAATGCAACATTCAGGATGCTAGAGAGAGGTTTGTGCCAAGTACATGTGGATCAAAGAGCTGCCCCAGAACCTCAGACTGTCCATGTGCTTCTTTCAGCATCTGCAATGGTCAGTCTTGAGGATCCAAAGATTTCTGCATAGAGGCAGATGTTGTTAGTAAATAACAACCAAATACAACAGAACAGATACTTTTTTTTTCATATTAGACATATGTTTGTACTTCTTAAACAGCATTACCACATTTTCATTAACCTTAACAGGCATTTAGGAAGATTGAATGTGTGAACTGATCAGGTTCTGGGTATATTTTTCACAGTGAAAGAAACTGCTGTTTTACAATTTGGGTGAGTATGTACACTACAGTTTTAGTCCTCTTGTACTACCTTTCCCTGGAGAGTAAATCAGTTTAGAAGAGATCCACAAAGAATGCAAAAGATACATCTGCAGTGAGGTCCTTGTAGAGAGGACAAAACACAGAGCTGTATGTATTTCTTTCCTGTATCTTTAATGCATCTGATTATGGCAATAGATCAGTTTGAGCACTTGCATAAGCTGAATTAAGAACTGCCTCACCCTGCTGTCCTCATGAAAGAGCAGGTGTGGCTTCTAAGAGTCAAACAAAACTAAAACCCTACTTGAGCATTGCTTCTTACTGAAAGGTCTTTTGTTCAAATGGTAAAGGTGAAATACATCCAGAGTGGAGATAAAATATATGATCTCTTTTCCCAGAATGAAAGTAAAATAATTTAAAACTATGTGAAGAGATTTGCAATAAAGTAAGAAAAATGTAAATAAAAAAGATGTGGTCTGTTTCTTCATTAGTTAAAAAATCATGGCACATCAAAAGTACACAGAAATCAGAGTATATCAGCACAGTCCATTTACGTCAACAAAGCTATCCAATTCATGCTATCTGAGAATAATTTTAGATTTATTTATTCAGTTTTGAAAAATTTATTCAGAAAGTCAGTTAACAGTCTGTGGAAAATGACTTGGAACCCTTTATCTTCTAAATGTCTCCATCCATGGATGACTAGTTAGGCTTTGCATTTTGGCATATCTTTGCTGTAATAGATGCAGAATATACCCTCATATAGTGCCAGTTGGCCTGATGATTAGGTCACACATTGGAGAACCAGCATGTGTTTTACATTTGTCACAAACTGGTGTAAAACTACACTACTTGTAGTGAAGCTGGTGTTGTCTTCCTCCATACTCTTACACCTCTGCAGCCCCATGGCATAGACACTAATAAGTACACATAATAAGTGGCCTAGTAATGATTAGCTCAAGATAATAATGGAATTGTATCCTTATACCCTCCAGTAAGTACTGAGCTCAGCCTACTTTATATATTACCTGTAGCACAAAGCATCATGCAGTCAACAGTCTGAGCCCAACAGGCAATAAAGGTGAACAAAGAATCTAATTTGTGGATCATGATGGAGTTTGAAAGTTCAGCTATTTAGTGATTTACTGTACTGGGTTTACGTGGCAAGGTTTTGGTAGCGGGAGGACTACAGGGGTGGCTTCTGTGAGAAGGTGCTAGAAGCTTTCCTTGTGTCTGATAGAGCCAATGCCAGTCAGCTGGCCAAGGCTGAGCCAATCAGCAATGGTGGTAGTGCCTCTTTGATAGCATATTTAAGAAAGGGAAAAAAACCCCAAATCTGCTGGGGACAGCAGCTGGAGAGAGAGAAGTGAGAGGATGTGAGAGAAGAGCCCTGCAGACACCAAAGTCAGTGAAGAAGGAGGGGGAGAAGGTACTCCAGGCACCAGATTACCCTGTGAGCCTGTGGTGAAGACAATGGTGAGGCAGGCTGTATGCCTGAAACCCATGGAGGTCCACAGTGGAGCAGATCTCCACCTGCAGCCTGGGTAGGACCCCATGCCAGAGAAGGCAGATGCCCAAAGGAGGCTGTGACCCCATGGGAAGACCATGCTGGAACAGGTTTACTGGCAGGACTTGTGACCCCATGGGGGATCCACACTGGAGAAGTCTGATCCTGAAAGACTGCACCCCTTGGAAAGGATGGACCCATGCTTGAGCATTTTGTGAAGAACTGCACCCCGTGGGAAGAACTCATGGTGGAGAAGTTCATAAAGGACTGTATCCTGTGAGAGAGACCCCACACTGGAGCAGGGGAAGAACATGAGGAGTCCTCCCTCTGAGGAGGAAGGAGTGGCAGAGACAAGGCATGATCAGCTGACCCCAACCCCCATTCCCCGTCATCCTGCAGCATTCAGCAGGAGGAAGTAGAGAACTCGGGGTTAAAGTTGAGCCTGGGAAGAAGGAAGGGGTGGGGAGAAGGTGTTTTAAGGTTTAGTTTTTATTTATCACTATCCTACTCTAATTTAGTTGGTAATAAAGTATTTTTCCCCAAGTCAATTCTGTTTTGCCTAAGACAGTAATTGCTGAGTGATCTCCTCCTGTCCTTATCTTGACCCACAAGCCTTTCATTATATTTTGTCTCCCCTGTTCAGCTGAGGAGGGGGAGTGAGAGCGGCTTTGGTGGGCACCTGGAGTCCATCCAGGATTAATCCACCACACTTACAAACATTAGGACATTAGGAAAAGCTTCTTCACCAAAAGGGTTGTCAGGCTCTGGAATGGGTTGCCCAGGGAGGTGGTTGAGTCCTCATCCCTGGAGGTATTTAAAAGAAGTGCTTAGGGCCATGGTTTAGTGGTGGGATGGCAGGGTTAGGTTAAAGGTTGGACTCGATGATCTCAAAGGTCTTTTCCAACCAAAGTGATTCTATGATTCTATGATTTCAGGCATGCTCAGATGCTGTTATTTGTAATACTTCCATAAATAGGTGGCAACATTGTGGAGCTTTTTAGGATTTTAGTTCAGGATTTCTGTGCTTATAGTGTGTCTTTTAGACAACTAAACTTCAGCTAAATCCTTTCTGTTGACCTGGTTGTTGAAATTTACTGAGAAAGACAAAAAGGTTGTCGTTTTTAGAAGTTGCAAGTTAAGAAGGACAGAAACTAGTTTTGGTGGGCATAAACCACAAATGCATGTCAACTCATACTCTGTGAATGATACTTTCTCTTCAAGCTAATTATAAAATGAGCATCTAAAGATGAAATTGTCTCAACCTTTATGACTAATGTATTTGAATGTTTATAGTCCTTTTATGCTGCACCAGGAGTCTGACCTCTCTGTGCTGTTAGTCAGTTTTACAAGCAACTGATGAGATGTCAGTCTTTGTCAGCCCAGATATAAACTGGTTGTTTGACATTGGGATTTTCTCATTGAATAAATTGTTATGGTGTATTCACAACCTAAAGTGCTACCTTCTGGTCACTGTCCTTTTCTTGTGTGGAAAATGACCTTTGTGAATAATTGCATGCCCTAGATGTGTCAAAATGAGGAGGAAGCAGCAATCCAAAGTAATAACACTGTAGGAACTATTTGTCCCTTGGTTCTCTTGTAAACTCTAGGGGGGTGAGGGGAAGAAAGGAAAAAAAAAAAGGTACCTGAAATAGTTTTTACCAATGAATCATTGAAAGGTAATTTAAAGTGCATTTAGGAAATTTTATTTGTACTTTGTATTCTGTTTAAGAATACTTCAACAATTGCCTTGTATTGCTTGTCAGGATAAGTATGTGCTGAGGTCTAGGTACTTTTCTGAGATGCAGGTCCAGTCAGTCCAACAGTAAGTCTGTTTCTAACTACCTTTATGCTTTTATTTGTGGGGCTACCAAAGGGTTCTAGGTAATTTATAATTTTAGGAATACTATATTTTATTCCAGTATGGAAACATCCCTAGGAGTTGTTATGCTGGGTGGGAATTTCTGAAGTGTAGTGTATTCTGGCTGCACTCCAGCATGCTCCAATTTATCATCCATGCTGTAGGACTTAAATGAGATGCCACTAAAATGATACAAAAATTCTTCTCCTACCTTGCTTAATTGTTCAAACTTAGAACTGAGCAAAAATTCACAACTAATAGTTCTTCTCTGAAAACAGTTAATCTGGTGCAATTAAAGACTTTCCTTGAAACTTTGTTGCCTTAACAGAAACTTATCAAAATCAAAGCAGATGGGTAGGTTGGAAGGCTTGCATGAATGCTTGTATTTCTGTCAACTCACATACCAGTCAAATGACTGACATGTGGTTTCCCTGGCTCCCTGAAATCCCACCTGTTTGGGTGTGGGCTGCCCAAGTGCCTGGGAGCTCTGGCTAACTTATAGTACAACTGGTAGGATCACGGAAGTCTCGGGCTCG
>NW_009259036.1:15554-15808 GCF_000687185.1 Egretta garzetta | reverse complement strand
GGGTTACTGGCAGGACTTGTGACCCCATGGGGGATCCACACTGGAGAAGTCTGATCCTGAAAGACTGCACCCCTTGGAAAGGATGGACCCATGCTTGAGCATTTTGTGAAGAACTGCACCCCGTGGGAAGAACTCATGGTGGAGAAGTTCATAAAGGACTGTATCCTGTGAGAGAGACCCCACACTGGAGCAGGGGAAGAACATGAGGAGTCCTCCCTCTGAGGAGGAAGGAGTGGCAGAGAAAAGGGATGATA
>NW_009259036.1:13566-15533 GCF_000687185.1 Egretta garzetta | reverse complement strand
GGAGGAAGTAGAGAACTCGGGGTTAAAGTTGAGCCTGGGAAGAAGGAAGGGTTGGGGAGAAGGTGTTTTAAGGTTTAGTTTTTATTTATCACTATCCTACTCTAATTTAGTTGGTAATAAAGTATTTTTCCCCAAGTCAATTCTGTTTTGCCTAAGACAGTAATTGCTGAGTGATCTCCTCCTGTCCTTATCTTGACCCACAAGCCTTTCATTATATTTTGTCTCCCCTGTTCAGCTGAGGAGGGGGAGTGAGAGCGGCTTTGGTGGGCACCTGGAGTCCATCCAGGATTAATCCACCACACTTACAAACATTAGGACATTAGGAAAAGCTTCTTCACCAAAAGGGTTGTCAGGCTCTGGAATGGGTTGCCCAGGGAGGTGGTCGAGTCCTCATCCCTGGAGGTATTTAAAAGAAGTGCTTAGGGCCATGGTTTAGTGGTGGGATGGCAGGGTTAGGTTAAAGGTTGGACTCGATGATCTCAAAGGTCTTTTCCAACCAAAGTGATTCTATGATTCTATGATTTCAGGCATGCTCAGATGCTGTTATTTGTAATACTTCCATAAATAGGTGGCAACATTGTGGAGCTTTTTAGGATTTTAGTTCAGGATTTCTGTGCTTATAGTGTGTCTTTTAGACAACTAAACTTCAGCTAAATCCTTTCTGTTGACCTGGTTGTTGAAATTTACTGAGAAAGACAAAAAGGTTGTCGTTTTTAGAAGTTGCAAGTTAAGAAGGACAGAAACTAGTTTTGGTGGGCATAAACCACAAATGCATGTCAACTCATACTCTGTGAATGATACTTTCTCTTCAAGCTAATTATAAAATGAGCATCTAAAGATGAAATTGTCTCAACCTTTATGACTAATGTATTTGAATGTTTATAGTCCTTTTATGCTGCACCAGGAGTCTGACCTCTCTGTGCTGTTAGTCAGTTTTACAAGCAACTGATGAGATGTCAGTCTTTGTCAGCCCAGATATAAACTGGTTGTTTGACATTGGGATTTTCTCATTGAATAAATTGTTATGGTGTATTCACAACCTAAAGTGCTACCTTCTGGTCACTGTCCTTTTCTTGTGTGGAAAATGACCTTTGTGAATAATTGCATGCCCTAGATGTGTCAAAATGAGGAGGAAGCAGCAATCCAAAGTAATAACACTGTAGGAACTATTTGTCCCTTGGTTCTCTTGTAAACTCTAGGGGGGTGAGGGGAAGAAAGGAAAAAAAAAAAGGTACCTGAAATAGTTTTTACCAATGAATCATTGAAAGGTAATTTAAAGTGCATTTAGGAAATTTTATTTGTACTTTGTATTCTGTTTAAGAATACTTCAACAATTGCCTTGTATTGCTTGTCAGGATAAGTATGTGCTGAGGTCTAGGTACTTTTCTGAGATGCAGGTCCAGTCAGTCCAACAGTAAGTCTGTTTCTAACTACCTTTATGCTTTTATTTGTGGGGCTACCAAAGGGTTCTAGGTAATTTATAATTTTAGGAATACTATATTTTATTCCAGTATGGAAACATCCCTAGGAGTTGTTATGCTGGGTGGGAATTTCTGAAGTGTAGTGTATTCTGGCTGCACTCCAGCATGCTCCAATTTATCATCCATGCTGTAGGACTTAAATGAGATGCCACTAAAATGATACAAAAATTCTTCTCCTACCTTGCTTAATTGTTCAAACTTAGAACTGAGCAAAAATTCACAACTAATAGTTCTTCTCTGAAAACAGTTAATCTGGTGCAATTAAAGACTTTCCTTGAAACTTTGTTGCCTTAACAGAAACTTATCAAAATCAAAGCAGATGGGTAGGTTGGAAGGCTTGCATGAATGCTTGTATTTCTGTCAACTCACATACCAGTCAAATGACTGACATGTGGTTTCCCTGGCTCCCTGAAATCCCACCTGTTTGGGTGTGGGCTGCCCAAGTGCCTGGGAGCTCTGGCTAACTTACAGTACAACTGGTAGGAT
>NW_009259036.1:0-13552 GCF_000687185.1 Egretta garzetta | reverse complement strand
GTTGGGCAGATCTGGACTGCTGGCCTACAAATGATTGAAAATATGCATTCTGCTCTGAAAAAAGTTTTTCTCAAAACATTATTTTTTCTATCAATTCACCCTTTGCATTCTTCATTCTGATTCATAATGAAAAAATTTCCCAAATTCTAAAATTTCTACAGGATGAAAACTTCAATTCCAGTTTCAAGTGGCATTTCAAAGAATAAAGAAATTGATTGCAAGAGCAAATCTAGAATAAATCAAGAATAAAATCGAGATGAAAATTAAAAAACATTTTTATTTAATAATGGAAACTACAAATATTCCTATAATTGTGGAGGAAAAAGTCAGAGTTGTAACCTAACAGTAACTGCAGAATCCCATGGTAACCATGTACTGACAGTTCACAGGTCTTACATGTTATGGCTTCTCCGGAAGACAATATGACCATTCTTCAGAATGATGGCAGAACAGAATTTTGTATGCAACTGTGAAGCAGAAATATATTAACTAGATACGAGCTCCATTTCCTGTAGTCTCTTTATATCTCTTCTTGTCTCATATGTCTCTTCTTGTCTCATAACCAAACAATATATGAGATCCAATTACCTCAGCCTAATGTTGCATGGCTGTATTGGGGCTTCTGCAGTTGTTTTGTGCATTCCTGTAGTTTTACTCTTCCTGTCTTTCAATGGTTAGCAAATTCCTACAGATAAATAATTATAAGATCCTGTTAAAATAATATTGCTCTCAACAGTTCAAATAGAATTTTAAGTCCTCATCTGTATATGCCTAGAAAAAGATTTTTTTTTTTCATATTTTGTTTAGAACATAACATACCACTGATTTCTCAAATTTATATGGCTTTATGTCCTGGTTTCAGCTTGAATAGAGGTGTTTGGTTTTTTGGGGTTTTTTTTGGTTTTTTTTCTGGGAGCTTATATAATGCTGTATGTTGGATTTAGTATGAAAAAAATGTTGCTAACACATTCATGTTTTAGTTGTTGCTAAGTAGTGCTTACACTACATCAAGGACTTTTTGGTTTCCCATGCTCTGCCAGGTGCACAGGAAGCTGGAAGGGGGGACAGCCAAACTGGCCAAAGGGGTATTCCACACCATATGACATCATGCTTAGTATATAAGCTGGGGGGGTAGTTGGCTGGGGGACAGAGATTGCTGCTCAGGTACTGGCTGGGCATTGGTCAATGGGTGATGAGCAATTGCATTGTGCATCACTTATTTGTATATTCTTTTATCATTATTATTATCCCTTCTTTTTCTGTCCTATTAAACTGTCTTTATCTCAACCCCCAAATTTTTCTTTTTTTTTTTTTTTTCTCCTTTGTTTTCCTATTCTTTTCCCCATCCCACTGGGGGGCAGTGAGTGAACGGCTGTGTGGTGTTTAGCTGCCTGCCAGGTTAAACCATAACACTCCATATTTATATGGAAAGGGATGTGGATATTCGTTTGCATATGTAAGCATACAGCTAAATAAAGAAGTGTGTATTATGTTAAGAGAAGCAGACTGATAAGTGCTTTTTTAAAAATCTAAGAACAGTTTCTTCATATGCATATGGTGCCTTAGCTTGCATATACCATGGAAACACATGCACATATATACATGCCACTGTCACATGGATCAAACACCACTAAAGTAATTCTTTCTGTTCTTTCATAAATCTTAGGCCAGGCTCAATATTTACTTCTTAGAGAACAATATAGGTCACAGAACATCTTAAGAATTTACCTCATTCAGAATCCAAGACAGAAAACAACCCTCCAGCTTATTTTGGAGTATCATCTTCTTGAAAGGTACATGGCAAAATTAACAACAATGTGCAGCACATGTCCCTAAACCCTAATATTTATTTGTATAATTTCAAACAAAAAAGAATATGCCATAAAACAACTGAATGACAAAAGGTATTACAGAATGTTTTATATTTTTCTGATCTTCTGATTGTTGACTAAATTTGTAAATAAACATACTTCTCATAAATAAAAGGGTTGGGCATTAAACAACCCAAACAATTAAAGTTGAGGTGCTGCCGCATTGATTTTTTAGTCCATGGTGCAGTGAGTGAGGAAAAGTGTTCAGTCAATCAAGCTTAAATGACAAGGACATATATATGCTATTACGTTAGAGCGAACTCTCAATTTTACTAGGGTCCCAGGTTTTCTATTTTGTCTGTGTGACATATAGATTAATTTATGCAATTTCCATCTGTGTGAAATGGAGGAGTTTTACTGATGACAAAACTTTAACACAGTCTAGTGGATAGAGCCTCTTGGGCCTCTTCACCTGCATACAGTTTTCTGATCCAGACCTCCTGCCTCCCAGGGGCGACAATGCAACATACACTGTTTCCAGACTTGACTAGAGCTGATACACTTGCCTTCTAACCTTAACACATGCTTTGAAGTGGGGAGGGATGTGGGACTCAGCACCATCTGTTCCAAGACTGCCATCCACTTAAGGCTTCAGACACTGCTGGACTGATAAGGCTGATGAAAAGTTCATCTTGACTAGCTTGTATCAGAGACTGAAGCTCTGACATTAGTTGACTTGGAGGACAGGACAGTGAAACACTAGTTTTGGAAACAGATGCATCAGGATTATGGAAAAAGAGGAATGGGGCAGCACTATGAGCCA
Source organism: Egretta garzetta (assembly GCF_000687185.1). Lineage (NCBI taxonomy): Eukaryota > Metazoa > Chordata > Aves > Pelecaniformes > Ardeidae > Egretta > Egretta garzetta. Next base: position 10,918 of record NW_009259036.1, on the reverse strand, counting down.
TTAGGTGCAATTATTATCCTGACCCTCTCTTCCCCCCCATCAGGATGCCTTTGGGTAAGATTTGAACACTTGGTTATACCAAGTGCCTCTCCAGGAAACTTAGAAAATCTCTATAGCGTCGCTTTATATCTTTTAACGCTTTTACTCATGTTCTTGGCATTTGCATGTGTTTTGAAGGCAGTGAATTTATCACTGGCAATCCAAAAGAACCTGTGTATCTGTTGCTTTAATAAACTGCACTATTCATTAACCTAGCTGTGATAGTTGTCATTGAACATGACCAAACTCTTTAAGTGTGGCCATGGTAGTTCATGGAACGTGACTAGCTGAAGGTGTATCACGTTATTTGTGCATCTGTAATCATGATAATTCAGTACACTGAACGCGACCGGACTTACAACGACGAATTGGGCATCACTCCAAATTACTTTAACTTTTAACGAGACAATCCTCATGTACCTGAAGACTTTGAGTTGCCTGCCCTCCACTGTACCCTTAAGGACAAGCTGGACCTCATTGTCTGTGTACCCTACTACTTAGGTTACCAAAAGCATGGTAAGTATCAAGAATTTATCAATACTTTAGATGCAGTTCCTGGATGTTTTGTTTGGTTTAGTTTTTAAAATTTGATTTTGTGGTGCAAGTGGTATGTTCTTTCTTGCCTTTCTGTATATTGCTGGTATAACGTTTTCTTTTCCTGTGTGGCCAATGTCTATGTGTGAAGTCAGGTAGAGTCCTGCACAAGTATACTAGATGTATTATTCCTGTCATCACTGAAAGATGGATCAAAATGAACAATGTGTAGGTGAAATAAACAGAATTAGAGCAGCAATTCTAGAATGGCTATAACTGTGGAAAGGTACCAGCACTTGGTAGGTAGCCTTCATGAAAAGAAATGATTGTGTCTGTCAGTTATGCCTGAGCCCACAACACAACAGATCACAGTCTTTGGCATCTACTGGCCTGTGATGGGCAGGCAGGAAAGGGTGCTGCACTTGTAAAGACAGAGAGAAAATAATAATTTATGTGCATGCAGATCTAGATGTTTTAATTCTATTCTTGTGACCTTGTGAGAGAGAGATCTATAATGCCAAGCCCAACAACCTTACTTGGGATTGCCTGACCCCCTCCCATATAGGGGCTACGCTGTGGTCCTCTCCAGTCCAAACCTATAGAAAGAGCAGCAAAGAGCAACCATTGCTGTGTAATGATTGCAACATGAATACTGAATGAATCTACTGGGCGTGTCTTTAAGTAAGCAAGCAGGAAGCAGACAAATCCAAGATAGATCTGTGTTGTTGAAACATACAGAATGATGGGATGATACTTGTGTGGTAACGGCAGTTTGTGCATTGTGCAGACTGGACACCACTATCTGTTCCAAAAGATCTCAAGACTCTGGAGTATTGCATTTAAATATGTTTTACTGAAGTGAGTGTTTGTCCAGGTAACTATAATGTGTAGCATAAGTTATCTAAGAAAAAAGGCAAAAGAAGAAGGGTCTACTGCAAGCAGAATGTCCACCAAGGCTAATTTATGTGACCTTCCATTCAGGCCATTCTGTTCATGATGATCCAGTCTGACCTCTGCTGAGCTTGATCACTCTGCAAAAAGTAGCACTAGTATCGCAGTAGTTCTGTACTCCTGACACGACCTGAGATGGAGTTCAGTCAACTATCCACATAAATGTCAGCTGCAGCAGAAGACTAAGTCCATATTATCAGAATAAGTAGCTCTGTACACCTTGTGCAGTGACAAAATTAGCCATCCAAGCTCCATTTTAACTAATCAGGGATGCACCTAAGGAATAGAACATTTACAGAGTAGACATTCCCAGCTATATTTGGACTTGAAATGTTATTCAGTAGGAAGTTTTTAAGGATGTAAATCCCCTCCTTATGCAAGATATGGCTAGATCAGATCCAGTCATCTGTTTACTCATTTTTAGCTGGCAGGACTCAGATAAAATCAATCAAGAAGAAAACTATAAAACCTTGTCAGAAAAATGGAAAAAATATTAAAATGCTAAGAAAAAAGGATGAATTCATACACAGTGATTTAACTGGGGGTAAAAAGAAGGGAAAGCTCAGCTTATTTGAAAGTAAGAGCCATGTAATTTAGGCATTGTGAAGAAAAAATACATTTTTTGTATGTTATATGTAAAGGTCAAATTGAATCTAGTCTTATGAGGCTTTCTGTAATCTAATTGTGTTCACTTCTGTAGCAAATATAGTATTTGTCCAGCTTTTGGATGCAGATTGCATATTATTGTTGAAGCATTATTAAATTAACTGGTACTTTGACAACCACGTAGAAAAGAACTGTAAATATTATTTTCTATGAGTTGTATGGAATATGGATTTAACACCTGCTAGTCATATTTATCAACTGGACATTAAAATACTGAAGTCAGCTAACATTTTTTTAGTAGCAAATCATGTGTATGGCTCAAGTTCCAGCTTTAACTCTATGCTTATAACTTACTTATTCACAAGAAATGTAAAGTTATTAAATTCTGTAGTCTGACTCTCAGAATATTACATGGAACTTTCATACTAGTCATTTGTTGCTTGAAGTCATTTATGGGAGTCTTAAAAGACTAAAAGCTTTTCTTACCGATTATGTGCATATGCTGCATATAGACTACTTACAGACTGTTTCAAATACACTTGATGATCTTCTTTCAGAAAAGTATGTGTATTGGAGTTCTGTGACTGAGGAAGACTTAAAAACATTTGTGTTCTTATTTTCACTGCTGCAATTTGGCAGCTGCTCCAGCAGTAATGCTTTAAAAATTACATGCAGTTCATTGCTTCCTCTTCCTGTGTATTTTAACATATTCCAAAGGTTCTGATTAATCTTTTTGCCTATCAATAAATATTTCACTAAATGTAAATACTGCGCTAGTAACAACATGCTTTTACTACATCTGTACTTCAAGCATAGAAGAGCTAAACTGTTTGGATGACGTCCAGGTACAATAGCCTACTGATTCAATAGGTTACTATATATCATAGGGGCTAAGAATAATACTTCTTGTTTTCAAAGAAAACTGTTTTTTAGTCTTCCATTAATATAGTAACCGATATTTATTTTATTATTGCATCATTCCCTAAATGCCACTAATTTCCTCCATTGCTTCCCATATCCCTGAATTTTATAATAAATGAAAAAAATACACATTCTTTAGAAATTATCTTTACAGTAACAAGCTCTGGTTCTGGAATATTTCAAAGCAGTGTGTCTTGTTTGATTCTTATTTGTATCATACCTGAACCAATTATAATCTTATCTTTATCAAAATGCAGAGAACTATTGATTATATTTTTCTTAAGAATGAATTTGTTTTCTTTTTCAGAAGGTCATAGACCAGCTAGGGGTAAGAAAATCACATTTCATGGCTACTTCCTAGAGGCATATTGAACTGATTGTAATATCTCTTGTCATACCAACATAAGAAAGAAAACAAAAAAGGAAAAGGTAGTTTCCTAATGGAGAAGGGATTATATAGATGGGAAAACATTTTTTTTATTCTGAGAATCAAATCTGGCTTCAAAACATGTTTGTTGGTCTACATAATAATAAATGACACTAAAAAAAGCCACAAAAAAACCCAAAAAACCAAAAAACCCACAAAGTGAAAGAACAAGAACTGTAATAATAATGTAATCCAAAACCTTAAAGATGTGAGTTTAACACTTGAGTTGCTAATGTGATTGAGTCAATTTTTAAGTTGCATTTGGCTTATGGGGTACAAGTTGCCCAGTCCTATCTATTGCCAAATAGATGACTACACTTATTCATGAGGAAGTCTTTCTTGATATATGGGTCTTCTGCTTTGTAGTGACTCTTGTTCCTGGAGAAATTCTAGCATAAAGAGTTGTGTGGATTTTTTTGTTTCCTCTGCTGAGGACACTGTTCCCTCTGAGCAATGAAAATCTTTCAAATCGCCCTCATAAGGGGAAAATTTTGAGAGTTGAAAGGATTTTGACTTGATGGTACTGTAAATTTTAGATGACAAGTTTAGTCACAAGAAATGGCATAAGTCCCTTCCTTGCATTACCTTTGAGTTTTATTGCTCATTGGGCTATGCTGTATGACTATTTCCACTACACCTTTGTGATGTGTGTTCCCTACCCTTATCACCATGCTGACAATTATCATTGCTGAAAGTCATGTAGGGCAATATATGTGAAAGAGAAAGTAACTGATAATACAGTAACCAAAGAAAAGAAAGTGTTCTCTCACTGCACAAGAAAAGCAGAAGTGTTTAGCTGAACTCACAGCTACAGTTTGCATCCAACTTTTACTACATCAAGGGACTCAATAAAATGCTAAAATGTTGTACAACATAATTTTGTACATCCATTAAAAGTGTCTCTCCTTTTTCAATCATGTAGTATTTTTAATAAAGTATGGTAACAAACTCAGATAAATATTAAAAAGCCATATGGGTAGAGAAATCAACTGTTAATGAATGAGCAGAATGAAGACTTCCTAAAAATAAGAAAAATCAGTACTATCTGAGATTCAGAATGGGAATGCCATGCTATATTAACAATTTCAAAGGCAGAGAGGAAATCTGTAGTGGCTTAACAGTGAGCCCTCTGGCTTCTAACTGTGCCAGTTAAAACAGAAAAGGCAAGCATCCTTTTATCACTTGTAGGCATTGGCACAAAAAGTAAGAACAGCTGATACAAGGCTCTTCTGGATATTCAACAATGCATATCACGACTGCAAATATATATAATGTCCTAGAGGCAAGATCTTCAGAACAACTTAGTGAAACTCATAAAACATAAGCATATGGCATATCTGGAAGGAATGCTCCTGTAAACTGCAGTGCAGGAAGATATTTATTGATCCCTAATTTGGTTTAGTCACCATAATTACTTCACTGTTGTATGCCCCTATTTCATCCTTGAAGAATGTGCCATAGCCTGACTCTTAACTTTGCTACGGTCCCTTTACTTTACTGTGTCCATAAAAATGGACCTTCAAGTGGGTGCGGATGTAATTCACTGTAAAAGAGCATTAGAACCTCAAATTCAGAAACACAGAGCAGTAGTGATGCCATTTTTTTTCTAGAAGGACTAACATACTGAAAAATAACAGTTTGATTTTTTCTGCTCCTTACCAGAGAAGAGAAATCATACTGCAATGGACTAGTTTAGTTCAGAGCTGACAAATGATTTGGAGTCACAATGCCTGAATGTTGAACAAGAGTAACTGATCTTATGCTGTCTGCTGTTTCTCACCATTTATCGTTTAGTTCATTCACAGCCATCACATTTTGTATAGTTTCCGAACTGAAAACATTTATATAAATGCAGTTTGATATTCAGGGTATTGACTGTAACATGGTAAAGTATCCATAAAAAGTAAACAGCTTTTCTATCATAATATGCATCAAAACAATGTAATTAATATTGTCATGCAATACTTAGTCGAACCACTGTGTTTAAAGAATAATTCATGACAATAGAAGACCTATTCATCTTTCATTCTGATGCATCAAAGATGAAATCTAATGTCTATTTTTATAGTACAAGACTATAAAACACCCTCCCCCCCCCATTAAAAGTAAAGCTCTCATTAGAAAATTTTTGGTTAACATACTTGTTAGATTGAAAAAATGAGAGAACAATCTGGAAGCATGAAATCAAAAATGGTCAGTAAAACTGATTTTTTCCCTGTAGTACTTTTACCCTTAGTTTTAAAATCAGTCAAAACTTTCCATTTATGAAACAACCTCTTAGAATTACACCTCTGTATTTTGAATGAAAGATGATAATACACTATTATAAAATGTTGATAATATAATATTATCAAATGTTGTTCAATACTTCTCTACCTTTCTCTCTTTTTTTGTTTTTCTCATAAATATATAACAATTTGAAAGTTATCATCTGGAAATTTTGGACACTGCAATTCAACATTGCACCTGAGTATGATCTCAGAAAAGTTCAAAAAGCTGTATATTCAAAAGTGCATATTTTAAAGATGATTTGAGATTTGCTATTTATGTCTTTATAGGTTAATTCTTACAAGATACATGAAATAAATATTCCTTGGTAATGTCAAATCGTGCTAATATTATAAACACTTTACAGCACTTTGAGGGCCTGTGTGTATCTAAAACTAAAGCAGAACCTCTAAATAATTGATAAGACATCAAAATGCTCAAAATGCTCTCTCTAGCCTAATGGTAGATAGTGGATGGAAAGGTCACTGAATTGAAGATAAGACAGAATGAAATGAATATAAATTAACTTTATGATACTGAAAAGCAGCTTGATTACTAAGATTGTGAGAACCAATTCTGTCCAGAAGCTATGTAATGAAGATTAATAAAAGTGGCAGGCTTGAGTCCTGCTTTTTGAAGTTTGAAACACAAGGCGACATTTGACAGCTGAAAAAAAAGAAAAAAGATTAATTTGTAACAAGAAGAAATGCATTTAAATCTTCTGTTTCCTACTCAAGATTTCAAGATGTAATCTAAAAATAATCTATCATTAAAGAATTGTTTTATGTCTTTCTCTCTCTTTGTATCCAGTTTGCACAATGCATAAGAGACATGACACCTGCCCCAAGCAGTTTGCAATCTAAAATTAGATATGCTACAGTGAATAACAAGTAATAATTTTTGTTGCAGTATAAAAGCTGATGGGCTCATAAAAGAAAAATAAAAAGAAAGAAGAAGTTATGATAATAAGTTTGCATCAATTTTCAACTTCCAGACCAATTGTAGTTATAGGCATTGTATTAGCTAGTCAAATGGCTTCCAACACCTAAGATAATTTGTCTGGACTAGAGACCATGGATGCAAATTAAAGAGCACAGGAAGATACTAGAGAAAGATACCAATGATAAGTACAACTTATCAATACCATTAGACCATTGTAATTACTGTAGAGGACATGATATAGTTTTAACTGTCTTTCCTGCATACCATTAAGATGATGGCTAATTTAAGAAGTACAGTAAAATATCTGGAAAGACTTTCCAATGCAGTGCCCTGTAATAAATGGGATGCAATTAAAGCTGGAGCCAGTGGGATTTTTAATTTGATGCTCCATAAAAAAATAATCTCTAACACATTCCAAACTTTTTGCATTGAGGTGTTAAGTGGCTTTCTACAGACAGAATATCAGACAAAGACGGACGAAAGATCTAGATTTTTAGTGTTTATTTTAAAATTCAAACTGTATAATTACATTTATGCTAATAGTAAAGCTTAACTAGCTGGTATTTGAACAATACATTGCCAATGTAAAGCAGTGGTATGTTTGTGCACAAGGGAGTATCATTATAATGTGCTTCCTTCAGGAAGGACTCGCTTGGTTCTTTAGCTAGAGTTAAGAGAACAATAGCTCTAAATGACCTGCATGCCACATTCATCTTAGTTCTGCTGGGCTCCTATGTCAACTTGTGCATAGTAAGATAGCACGAAGTCTACTTAGTTCTACTTGCCAACAAACTCTGAACATGTGAAAGGACTGAGGATGAGCACAGCAGGAGAATTAACTGGCACTGTGCTTTTTCCTCCAGTTCAGATTCTCCAAGAGTCTATTATATCTGTTACAATGACTCTTTGCTATGGAAGGTTACCTCTGTCCTGAAGTCAAACTTTAAATGCCCAGTTCAACTCAGTTTCAGGCTATTTTGGAACAGTACAATGTACAGCAGTACAATGTTCTGGTAACCTGGGACTAGTATTGTTTACTTAGTTTGTCAAAGTGATACTATGTCTGGCTAAACCAAATAGTATGTAAGTGATTTTATAAGCCCCATTTTTATTTGTTATTAAATAATTAATGCATCGAATGTTCAGGAACTCTCCTGTAGAGCTTAAAGTCTGGATGGCAATAAAAAGAAATTTTATAACATTGAAATTCAATTTTTTTTTTCTGAAGAAATAGATATTGTTATGAAATAAACTGTATCTCTCTAGTCAATGGGATTATTTTAGGAATTCATGGCACAACAGAGCCAGTGGGTGAAGTAGATATTGGTGAAAAAAGACTAAAGGAATTTCAGTCATGAGGATATAAGTTTTGATTTTCTAAAGAATCTCTAGGTTTTTTCTTTTTTGAATCAGGCATGTAGATCTCTGCTTCCTTGCCATTGCTTCTCCAATTAGGGACTGCATGTGTAATTTGGAGATAAGTATAATTTAAACTCATAAAAACTTCATCTTCTGAAATCTCTGTGATTTTCGTTTGAGTTGTAGGTAGTACATAAATAGCCCTAACCAGTCTCTCTTCAGCTGTACAGCTACTTACTTATTTATTACACTTTCATTTCTGTTGCACTGCTTTTTGTAAGATTTGATTTTAAACTACTGTCTAACTAGAACAAACAATTATGCAAATGAAAAATTAGAGCCTTCAACACTTCAGAGAACTGCTGCACATTTAATTGCTACAAGGAACCACAAAGAATCAGTTAATTCCAGAATAATTCAGCATCCACTACTAAATTTAAAGAATATACTGAATTTATGGTAGATCTGTAAATACTCTGCAACTTGGCAGGTGGTATTTTTATGGAGCAGAGAATAAAACAGGAAAAAAAAAAGTTGAACCTAATTTTCCTCAGTAAGGGACATTGCTGCAGTACATATATAGAAAATATTGTAACCTTTTATGCTTGAGAAGGTTTTGTCATTATTGTTGATACACTTTTTAAAGATTTTATTACAACTTTGGAGCTCATTTCATTTGCTGTTACATATGGAATTGTCTGTGCTAAATTTGCTATCTCAGTGATTCAGGTATCACGCTTCTGACATACTGCAGAAAACATCAGGCAGTTTATTTCCATGGGACATTTTAAAGGGTGTTACAGTCACAACAGAGCCTGAGGAAAGAGCAAAAGATCTCATGGAAGGCTGCTGATCTCTGCAATGTTCGGTTTATGTTGCAAAGAATGACACAGGAAACCTTTGCTTGGAAGTGTCATCTGAGCTGGCACCGTTGTCAGATGACAGGCAGCTGCATATTGTGTACAAATAGCTGAGAGACATAACTGCAAGGCAGGATCACTTGGGATCGTAGATGGCAATTCCTGAAACAAGTCGTTTTTAAGGATGCACTTTTAAATTTAGGTTCCCAGTTTGCTTTCATTGTAAGGCTGTAAGGGTTGAGAAAAATAGTCTTTGAAGTCTGAAATAAAAAATCAAAACTTTCAAATATTAAAAACTATACAAAAATATTTTTGTAACAGATGATCCAGTAAAACCTTAAGAATGTGACTACTTCTATGAAAACATGTTGGGGCAAAATTTTTTTTCCCAGTAAAAGGATACAGCTAGTGGCCATGGACAGATGTCTTCCATTTTCTATGAACATAAATAATTTGCTAGGGTTATACCCATCTACACAAACAACTGACACTGAGTTATAGACAAAATGGACTTTAAAAATAGGTGAAAAAGTCAGTGGTGCATGGCAGCAAAAAAAAAAAAAAAAAAGGAAAAGGGTGCCCATGATCATGTTGCTCATTTGCCTCTTTCTGAATTTGTTTGCATTATGCAGAAAGGGAAGGAGAATGGAGACACAGTGGTTGAGAACAGTTGTTGGCAGCATGAAGCCTTTTATTAAACACCACTGGGGACCCAGGAGGATCGAAGAAATGAAAATAAAATGGCAGCTTCAATTTATGTATTTTTGGGGGCTTTGATGCACTTAACTTTCCCTTCTACTCTTGGTTTCACCTACAGAAAAGTTGTTTGAAGACAAAAATTTTTATGTTAATCTCACTGAATCAAACTGAAGATAAATTCTTAAAAAAGGGAGGTTTTTAAATTAAAAACTTTTATAAAAAAAAAGAAACAAGGAGATTTTTAGCTCACTCATTGTTCACGTTTGACAATGATCAAGGTTATTTCATGTGCTTATTCTTATTTATGGTCAGGAACATAGATAAAACATTGATGTAATCACATATCACAATTAAGATGATTTTTTAAAAATTCTTATCCAGCTAGCTAAATAAGTATTAGCCAGCTCTTTGACAATACCTGTGTTAGAAAACAAGACTAATTAAGTGCTATGCAGTAGAGCTCTTATAAGATAGAGTTCTTTAGCTATTGGTTCTGTTCATCCTCATTCCATTTTCTCATTATACACATGGAATATTTTTCCATGGCATTTTGAATTCTCCAAACAAATTTTGAACAAAAGTACTGTCATTTCAACATAGGAAAGAAATTCCCAACTGATGTTCCCTTTATTCTTTTCAAAGTGACATGCCTTTATGAGATAATAAATAAAACAAAGATCCTACTTTGGAATACTTTGTATCTGTTTAGAAAAAAACTCTACGTAGACCTGCTTCCTAAAATGTGAGCGCATTAGATACTTTCCAGCTTATATATCAAAATGCACTGACAAAATGGTCTCAGTATGCAAATGCAGATTGTCTTTGGAGTTAGGCTCCAAACAGAAAAGAAACACCATTAAAGACAGCACAGATGTGTCTTGGGGAAAATATTGAACTTCATCCATTTATAACTAGCAACATTGTAATTTAGAGTAATCAATGTCCCACCAAGATTTGAAGAGGAATTCCATACTTATTTTTGCTAAATATTTAACTTTAAATGTTATGATAAAAAAAGTTCTGGTTAAAGAAAACAAATCAATCACCCAAATTAAAGACCTGTCAAGACGAAGAGTAATATTTAGACCTAAAATATTATGGAAATAATGATAGCACTAATGATCCATTGTGAGTGGAATAGTGTCAGAGGTGGGGTTTTTGTACTGACTTTCTAGCGTACTATGCCAGTGAAAAGTTCCCTGAACGGGAACAATTGTAATGGCAAAGCTCTACTGTGGACTTACATTACTATAGATGTAAGCATGCTCGTGTATACATACATTGGGCCAGCAACACCGCCACCATGGACTTC
>NW_009259035.1:4054074-4061672 GCF_000687185.1 Egretta garzetta | reverse complement strand
CCCTCAGCCCCCATGGCCCACACCGGCCATCACTTCATTTTCCACTTGCTTTGGTCCCTCCAGCTGCTGGCACCCCAGACGCAGGGGCCCCTGGGACCCCCGGTCCTCGCTCCAGCTGCTGGCACTTAGACCCCCGTGCACACAGAACTGATTCCCCTCACCCAGGGCGGTAGCTGGAAGAGGATTTTAACGAGAAGACAGGACTAACTACAGTGATCGCAAACAGGGCGCGGCCAGACAAGCACACTGACCTGTCCGCATGTAACCAACCCCTGTTATCCCCTTATCCCTCTACTTTCCCCACACTTGCTCCTCTCCAAACCACTCTGATCTCTCCCCTTCCCTACCTTCGGTTCCTCCCCTTAAACATCCCACAGCAAGTTTTGTACAAACCCCAAAAGCTCTTACCTGCATTTCATAATAAGTCCCACAGCCCCAGAGGGAGCAACCCCCCTCAGCCTAACAGCGCTCCCAACAGCCTTGCTGCTGGCTCACGGTGATGGCCTCAACACATGAGGATGACATCTCTCCTGTGACAGCCCTGGGAGAAGCCAGGGCAGGGGATATTCCTTCAACTGGGTTATTGGGGCTCCCCCACCACCATGCCTCTGCGCAAAGACGAGCCTTTTACCCCGTGACACAGCAGAACCACCGATGTGGCTGGTATTGAACAAACAGGAGCTCCCTGCTGTTGACAGTATCTGCTTAATGTTGCAGGAAGATGGGTGAGTACACAGAGCAAGAGGGAACAGATAGAAGAGACCCCAAAATTAGAGAAAGAATAGCTATGGTTTATTAAGATCCCCAGCGAAGGACAACAGACAGCAATATGCACTGAACTGCGGTGGTGGATGGGTGAAAAAAATCTCCACACATTTCCTACCCCAAAGAGCTTTGAATCATGAATAGGAAAACAGTCCAAAACAATTACACAGCAAAGGTGCCGGGGAGTCAGCTACAAAAGGCCTGGGAGAGTTGAGTTTTAGTGATACAACTGTCAGTGTAAGTCCTCACATAGAAAGCTTTTACATCCTTGTAATGCAAATACAGCGTCACAGGCATTCTCTCCCTTCTAGCGCACCTATCCTTTCTTAAAACTCACATGCCTATAATCCAAACATCAGCGGTGCTTTCTCAGCTGCTGACTCTGGAACCCTACTTTTGGCTGGAAATAAAGGTAGTTTCTTCTGCCTCCGTTCACTAACATGGAAACTTGCCGAGTCAAGTTACTACCGATCGTAACGCCAGTTTTCAAAGCTGATTTGCCAGTGGAGACTAGACACAGGAAGAGGCTAGAATAAATTCATCTGATAATCAAATGCAGGCATGAGCTACGTGGTGTCTTAATTCCTTCGTCTGTGATAAAAGGCCTCAATTTTAACTGAGTTATCATAAAAACCTAAACCTTTTCTATCACTTTCAAAATGTGACAGAGGATTATGGTAATGGTTTTTAGAAGAAGCAGAAGTCTCTGCAAAGTAATCTTGTTCTCTTGAAAAGCCCATACTTGTATAAACTTAAGAAGGCCTAAAAATTACTAATTCTGAAGCAGTAACATACTGTCCCAAGACGGGCCTCCCTGCAACCAAGACCAACATGTTGGCAGTAGAAACTTCCTTAGCGGTACCTTGTTCTATCTATCCATGTTTGGAAGATGTGTTGTCCTTGACACAGTTGCTCTGCTTTATCTGAAAACTGCGTAAGTTTTAAGAGGAATGCAGGAGAAGAGCAAGGGAGACCTTTAGGAATGTATCAAACATTTTTATTTAATTTAAACATAAAGATGCAGGCAATTTTATTTCAGGAACTCCTCTCTAGCAAAGAAAAATAAAGCAGAAAAATTCTGAAGGTTATAAAGTTGGGCTCACTAAGCAAGAGCTATCACAACAGGACAGAAATATGAGATGCATAAAAAAGATGAGAATGGAAATACCCAAATAAGAAACATGCAAAGTTCACATCTCTACTGAATTAACAGAATTGATCAAGCCAGTTTTCATGATCTTTGCCTTGTAGGTTAGCCTGTATTCCAAACATATACCTCTGCAAGTAGCATGATACGCAAATGACAGGTACTCATGACAGCTTTGCTAGGAAGCATCCTTATTTCATTAAAAAAACCCAAACAAACAAACAAGGAAAGTTTACAAAAGTAAGGCTACCTTAAAAATAATTTTATTCTTTACAATATAAGCCTTGGAAGAGGTTTAGATTTAAATAAAAAGAGTATTTACTGTTTCACTTAGTGACTTCTCATTTTATTTTTACTTTAAATATCAATCACTGTCCAGTCTTCATGACAACTCCTAACTCTTATACCTACAAAATGCTCCGTTGGCTGGAAAAAGTGTTCCTCCCCCTGCTCTACCTGTTCCACTGAACAGAATCCCTTATTAAATTTGGGGGGGGCGGGGGCAGAAGGGAGCAGAAATCACATATGCAATAAGAAGTCCTCATATCTAGAGAAAATTCTAACCTTGCAGAGTAGTAACAGATTAAACAGTTATTGCCACAGCATGTAATAATCAGGGGCAGAATTTCCTGTTTATAGGCGATTAAGAAGGACTATTAAGGAATGCCTGCAATCATAAGACCAGTGTTTGACAGAAATAATAACACACAAATATCCCTAACTGGAGACATAAACAACAAAAACAATACCCAACAACAACTGGGTTTTGCTACAGTACAAAGAGATTCCATGAGAATAACCAGATAGAACTGTCTATGATTACATGGAGACAATGTTAAGTTATGGATGAAGGTACTCAAATGCCACTGCTAACGTTAGAGCAAATATTTTATTTAGTTTAGCCAGTAAAGGCACAGCTTCAACTGCTCTTGAAAAAACTTCACCTTGAAAAAAATACTTTTTTAAAAAATCATGCTCACTAGTCTTTTGGGAAGCATATACCTAGTGCAGAGCCATAATACATTGTCCTGTAATTCTAAATATAACCTCCTACACAAACTATATATCACACTTGGAGAAAGCCAGCCTCCCCTTCCCCCCAGACAAACCCAAAACTTAGGTAATATTTAGAGACTTACCACATTTACTGATGTTACACTACAAATACTGTCAAATGGAAAATAATTTCCACCTAGTTCTGCAAAGCAGTATCAAATGCATGCTACTCAAGTCTACAAGCTAATTAATTATTTCATTTTCAAAGTAAAGTCTGTTTCATTTGCTAAAATAATCCTAAATATCAGTGTTACTCTAAGGTGCTTCTTAAAGAGACCATTTAAAAATGTTAATTACTTCACCACGTCTTCCCATGAATCCTCACAGAAGTTCACTAGGTACCTCAGTCATTACTTTTTTCCAGAAATGCTTTAAGCAGAATTACACAGTACGAACTGCAACACATGCAAAAGACGTGACTTCCTCAGATCATAAAGAAAACAACAGATAAGAACAAAGAAAAGCAGTCCCAGTGCAAGTGAATGATGTGACACTCTGAACATCATCACCTGAAAATGCAGTTCTTTGGGTTATATATTTAAACTGTATAGAGAGGGTATTAACAAAATCAACCATCAGTGACAGGATTATATATAGTAGTTTAATTTAATCTATAACTTTTATTTAATTTTTGAAGCTTTGTAAGCGTGCTTTTTTTTGAATACAAATCTCATTTTGAAATTCATGAGTGTAATTATTCTAATTTGTATAGTTCCAGTACAGTTCTGCTCCATTTCTACAAGTGGAATAATCTTATTATCTTAGCACACCAGGTTATTTACATAATTAAAAACATCTAATTGAAAATTAAGAAGATAGCTTAATTGTTTTCTTAACAGACTAACAAAAACCAAATGTGCATATTATTTAATAATAATAGTAATATTTACAGAAAATTGTGGTAACCCACTCCAATGCATTTTTCCAACTCTTTAGAGAGGTATCTTTCAGATATAATTTGATAACTGCCCCCATAGTTGCTTCTACCCCTCAGTTTAAGTGATGTTCAGAATTACCACCTACAACTTGGCTGCAAAATCACTGCAAGCCTGCATAACTTTGAATATACACAAGTGTATAAAGACGACCAAATCTTCTGGCCATCATACTACGAATTGCTTATTAAAGCGTAAGGTATGCATGTTCAAGACAAAGCAACAAGCAGCATTACATACATACATACCCAGGGTGCAGAACAATCTACCAATATTAGTTTGTTCTGGGAAAACAAAACAAAAAAATTAGCTAAAAAAGATAACGGTGTTTCATGACACAACAGACATCATCGGACTATTTTTTTTCCAAGATGAATGAAATTAAAACAATCATATTTTTCATCAGATACATATTTCAGGACACGTTACAAAACAGAAATCCAAAGAAATCCCTAGGAAATTATGCTGGGCTATTTGTGCTCCTGCAGGAAAAAGTCTGATTTTAAAATCCTTTTTACATATGAGTGTGTGATACCAAATGAAACAGGGCAAAAAAGCCATCAGCTACATAAATTTTTTTTTGTTTGTATAAGTGAAATAAAGAACTTGTTTCTGTAGTTTCACGTACCAGTATTTTGTGAATCTGCTGCATTTGTCTTCAGAAGAAACATGAGTAATATTCATTCTCACATGATTTATTGAGCATTAGGGCAAGTTATTCTTAGTTAACAGTGTAAACCGTTTCTCATACAAAACAACTCCATCCTTTAAGTTCTGTATTTAGCAGCAGAGAGAGCACATGGTGCCATAAGCTGGTTATCTCCGTACCTTTTCCATGATAATACAAGAAAAAAGCAAATAGCCGTCCTTTTATTTGACCCAAAGCAAGAAAAATTCTGTCTTCCTGTCGCTAATTAGGAAGCAAGGACAGGCATCTGCTAATCAAATCTAGTTTCCTCTTTTACGTTAAAGTGCCTCATATCCTGCAGACAAAATTTGACTGTTTTATTTTCAGTTAACTTCTACGGATGTAGAAAACGTCATTTCATTTTTAAAATGGTTAGTGAATTCCTTTAAAAGGGTTACATCACAACAATGTGCAAATAAGTGAAAAAAGTCACCAAACCACTCCACCGTCTTTAAACACTCAGTATCTGTGAAAGATGAAGCATTATGTAAATGCACAGTGCTAGTAATTACATCTCAGTTTTAAGTGTTAATTAGCACCCCAGTTCTACACCAGCATCTGTGTCCATGGGCTCTTATTTAGAAGTCGACCAGTTGCCATAATTTATTCTGCACTTTTATTCTACTCTGTTTTACTGGTAGCTACCATCATCTCCCACTAGTTTTCCTCACAATAACTTACCCTTCCACAACAGTTCCTCCTTTAGGCTGCCCTTCATCTTTCCTTTTACTACCTCATGTCTAAACTCATGCTCATGCCTCTAAATCGGATATTACATTCCTTCTCCTCCTCAGTGCTACCCCTGTAGCATACAAGCCAAGGGAGACCGGTATTTTGAAAAGCAACAAGCTCCAAAGTTTGTTGGCCTTGGTAGTTATGGTCTACCTACATGCTTCCAGGCACAAAGTTCACACGCAGATTAAAGGAAAAAATATAATACTAGTATTTAAAAAACACACACACCACAAAGACAAATCAAGGCACAAAACAAGCAGCACCATCTATTACTTCACGTCTGAGTTCACCATCCAAGAAGGGTTACCTGCATTCAGTCACTCCTACACCACACAAGGCAGTGACTTACCACAAACAGGGAGACAACACCTGTCCCACAGTGCTCTTCCACAGAGTGCCAGGTTTTTTTCATGCAATCCATTACAAAGCACACATATGCAGAAGCCACAACGTAACCGTTGCTTGCTTCTTGTGTTAAGTTCTCCCTGCCACCAAAACACCCTCTCTGCGAGTGGACAGGCTACTTAACTCCAAGCTAGCAACTCTCAAGCCAAGATTTAGACAGTTTTTATAATGTTTTGTTTTAACTGTAACATACCAATTGATATTTACCAACGTAAACACGAGAGCACTCCAGCCAACTGAAAACAGTCAACCTGCACAAAACCAAAATTCATGGAATAGTAAATATCAATCTACTGTAACACTGATTTGGCTCACCTTTAAAAGAGAAACTCCTCCTTGCACATGAAAGGTTCTCTGTTATCGCATAGATAAGGTACTATGATAAACTGCCTTCCACCAAGGGAAAGCTGTATGCAAAACAAATGTAGTTAAACAACACCAACTGATACTGTTGCTCCATTACTGACTAAGTGCACAGTCAAAGTCTGTCTGATTTCTCCAATAACACTTGTATCTTGACATACGTATTGGAAGTTACATGGAGTGTCCAAAATGTATAAAATAATCAGCAACAAACAATTTGCATTCTTTCATTCTTACTCCTTCAGTAACAGAAAAGCTACTGGTGAATGAGATTATGCAGCTGACAGCCATGACAGTTGTTTATTAGCATTAACTGATGAATCCAAACAGAAGCAGCGCATCTCTAGCGTATCAGCCAAACAAACCAATAAATTACTACACAAGCAAGCTCTTCACATTTCCATGAAAAGCACAAGCTACTGCCAGAAAAGAGGACAAACACAACCAGCTTGTGAGAATCAGCAGCAGGTTTCTCAGCTCTTTACAAAACTACTCTTTTCCTTCTTTTCAGCTTTATCCGTGACATTCCGCACTGCATTAGCCTAGGACTCTAGTGAAAAAGTTAAGTCCACGTAGTGTTGCATTTACCAGACAACTAAAAGCTTGGTTTTTTTCCTTTGAAAACCCTGAGATACTGTGCTAGTATAAAGTATCAGTAAAGATAGCTAGTAGGAAAGCATTACATACTTGAAATGTTTAAGTTGCAGCTTGTTTACTCAATTGGGAAAAAAAAAATAATCTTTTCAGCTTTATTTATCAGCAGGTTTCCAACTTGACTGTAAATGCACAGGTTCAATTAGAGCAAGGGCCGTTACAAATAAGGATACTTGTATAGAAACTGATGTGAAACATGTACGCGTAGAAAAGCGCACTTGGAGAACAAGCAAAAAGAAGAAAAAAAAAAGTGACAACGATTATTTTATTTCTAGAAAGGAAGCACTTACAGCGTTCTTATGCTACATGCAAAACACCTGACTCACCGGTTCTCTCTGTCACGTCGGAAGCCGGAGTGTCGGGCCTGTTGCTATCGTCCGTAGCTTCATCCTCGTCCCCTCCAGCAGCGCCCCCCGCTGCGGCCGAATTAGCCGCCCGCACCTGGGCTGCCGAAGGGGACGCAGTTTCCTGCTCCGCGCTTTTTCTCTTCCTCTCAAAGCGAAAGCGGTCCAGGTTGTAGAGACTCATGCTCCTAACCTACCGCGCCTGCCTGCGGGCGGGAAGGCGGGCGCGACGGGGCAGCTCCTGTGGGGAAAGCCGGGGAGAGGACCCCCCGCTGCGGCCGAATTAGCCGCCCGCACCTGGGCTGCCGAAGGGGACGCAGTTTCCTGCTCCGCGCTTTTTCTCTTCCTCTCAAAGCGAAAGCGGTCCAGGTTGTAGAGACTCATGCTCCTAACCTACCGCGCCTGCCTGCGGGCGGGAAGGCGGGCGCGACGGGGCAGCTCCTGTGGGGAAAGCCGGGGAGAGGACAGAGGCGGCAGGGCTCAGCACAGACTTCATCGGCAAAACG
>NW_009259035.1:4044863-4053312 GCF_000687185.1 Egretta garzetta | reverse complement strand
TGCCGCCTTGCTACCAAACGGCTGCGCATTCCTCTGCTGCCGCCGCCGCCACCGCCGGGCACCGCTTGGCAGCCCGGGTGGGGGACTGCGGAAGGGCCCATGGGAAAAGCCGTGAAACACAGGACTTAGGGCAGCTTTCTGCCAGGGTTCCTCACCCTGCTTCCAGGGGTCCCTTTGGCAGGGCAGGTGGAAAAAGCCTTCCGCTGGCCGTCTTGGGTCAGGACCCGCTGCCTGGCTCTGGATGCTGGTTGACGTCACGCAGCAGCGGTGCGCGGGCAGCGTGGTCTGGGCAGGCCGAGGCCCGAGGGGGGCGGCTGGCGCTGCACCGAGAACGTTGCCAGGGCTGAAACGGTGTCCTCACGTACTGTAAGCGGCAGAGATGTACCGAAACTACCTTTGCGCAGCTGTCCTTCAGATGCTAGCCACCTGTGAAATAAAGTGCTTTGAGGCCTGGCAGAAATTAATTATTGCGCTGTGGAGCCAGGTGCAGCAGCTATTAAAAACGTTCTGGAGAGGTTGTGCTAGCTAACAGAAAAACGGAAAAAAAAAAAAAAAAAAAAGCCACTTCCCCATCCGTCACGCCAGCTCTGTAGCACAGGGCTCGCAGGGAGCTCCTTCACCACTGATGTTATTTGCCATTTAAATTGAAGTAGCCCAAACGGCTGGGCGCGGGTCATGGCTGTGCTGTGCTAGGTTACGTGCCGCTGTCAGCGTTACTTAACTACCCAGCTGGATGGAGGCAGGGCTGGCTGTGATGTCAGGCAAACTTGCTGCAGCCTGAAAGCTGGAGGTGATGTGGGTATTGCCAGAAACGCCACCTACGCATACATTACCTCTACCTGGAAATCTATCAAAGTTAGTTTCTGTCACCAGTAGTCAGCAAATCTAGGTCTTGGCTACCTCGTGCTGAATCGTCATCACCATGATCCTAAAGTTTGGTTCTCTGAAGGGGGCTCTCACAGAAGTTCTTTGGTGCTCCCTTTGCCGCTGTGCCTTTTACAATGCGTCGTGGTGCTCGACGGTCGCGTTCACCCAGCGCGAGCAGCTGGTTTGACTCGCTTGTGCCCAATTCCAGTTCTCCTGCCCTTCCCATCAGGCAAGTGGCAAGGCGAAGCGGTACGGGCTTCAAAAGGCTTTTCCACCTCGCACATCCAAGTGACAAGCCCGTCTCTTGTATTTGTCAGTCGCGTCGCCTCTTACTCCAGCCTCAGGGCTGCGGCAGCACAGTTTGTCATTTTGATCCATGCTAGAGCAAAAAAATAAAAACTGGGTACAGAACAGGCAGATAAGCTTTGACGAGTAAAAGGATTTGGAGGAAGCCCTTTCCAAATCAAGCTTCAGTGAAGATACTGTGCCTCCAAATCAAATATTGATCTAATATCCTAGAGAGAGTCCAGAAGAAAGTTACAAAGATGATGAGGGGACTGGAGCGTCTCCCCTGTGAGGAAAGGCTGAGAGAGTTGGGCTTGTTCAGCCTGAAGAAGAGAAGACTGAGAGGGGATCTTATCAATGCATACAAACATCTTAAGGGCGGATGTCACGAGGATGGAGCCAGACTCTTTGCAGTGGTGCCCAGCGACAGGACAAGGGGCAGTGGGCACAAACTGAAACATAAGAGGTTTCAGTTGAACATGAGGAAAAACTTTACTTCGAGGGTGACAGAGCACTGGAACAGGCTGCCCAGGGGGGTTGTGGAGTCTCCTTCTCTGGAGATACTCAAAACCTGCCTGGACGATGTCCTGTGCAACCTGCTCTAGGTGAACCTGCTTTAGCAGGGGGGTTGGACTAGATGATCTTTGGAGGTGCCTTCCAACCCTTGCCATTCTGTGATTTGGATAGCAGATGAGTTGAAATTGGTTGGAAGCTGCATTGTGTTAATCCAAAATTCAAATAATAAGTTGCAGCTGAACATGTAAATTGAACCAAAGACAGCTTTCCCCCACAGAGGTGGATGCCAAGGCACAAGTGGGATTTGCAGATGTGGCTGGTGGTGGAACAGTAGACGGTGCAGAGATCATCTGAGGTTGTCCTCTGAGGAGGGCTAAATTGTGCTGGAGAAGGGTGAGCGCCTGGGCTAGAGACACTGCTGACATATAAACAGGCAACTGCTGTAGGGCACTCATAGGAGAATTCTGCTTTGCAGCTCGTATCTAAGATAAATAATGCAAACAGCAGGTCAGTCTGAGAAGGGGAGAGGGATCTGCCTGGCAACACAGGGTTGGGTTACTACCAACTTGAAACTCCACCCACTTGAAAGGCCAGTCACCCCCAAAAATGGGAATAAAGCAGTCCGTAGGTACAAAGAAGCTAAGCAGGGGGGGGTTATAGGAAGGAAAAGGATGGACCATGAGGACAGTTTGAATTGTCTCCTTCCCGGGACCTGATAACCATCACAAAGCTCACAGCTTCTTTGCAAAGTGTTAGTGCTGGGTGCGAGCACCTCTGATGTGATTGCCTGACACAAACTCATAGCAACACATATAAACATCTATAGCTTAATAATTCTGACAAGACTTAGACCGCCCCTTCCGTGAGGAGAGGGTAACAAAATACACGTGTGGTAGATGTTAAGCCACATTGCTTGACGCGCTTCAAGGACACAGTCAAACAATGGTGGTAAATGTACAGAGACAAATAGGCCCTGAAGCTGAAAAGCTGAAAGTAATAATAGAAGAGCTAAGAAAAAGAAAGCTGAAACTGGAGAAAGCAAGCGTAAAGGGGAGCATGCACCCAGGTCAGTCTGTGTTTGTGACTCAACAAGGCAGTCAGGACTACCAGCCTTGGGGGAAAAAGAAAAAGAAAAAAAAAAAAAGACACAAATTCCAGAACCTGGGAGAGAAAGCAAGCACAAGCTAAGAAAACAGTGAAAATGAAAGGGATTAAATTCCAACACTCCAGAACACGTCCGATTTTAAAAGCATTGTGTTAGCAGGAATTAGCATGAACCTAGAAAATGCTGCAGCATATTATTTCAGGTTTTTACAGTGCTTTGAACTTGAAAAGACTAGGTAATTGGTAGGTATTAGTATTATTAACAAGCCATCGTGAATTCCTGGCAAGCAAGGCAGGCTAAATGTCTTTTTGCAGGCACTAATGACACCGGTTAGACAGCTCGTGCTTACTGGAGAACTGACAGATTGCTGCCTGCTATTGTTTTGAAAGATGATTTGTGAGATTTTTTGCAAGAATGATAGCAGAAATTTGAAAAGAATCTATTTGTGTACGGAATTGCTTTATATGCAACATTAGAGCTGTTACATTTGGCTTGTTTTTACTTAAGCTACGGTTTTGTTCCTATGCCAGTGATCAAGAGGAGCATACCAGATGGTGTGTAGGCCTTCCGAGAGAATTACGAAGGTTTATAGAGCAGTGATATATAATAATGGCCCAAACACTGAGAGGAGCAAAAGAAAACAAAAATACCAGATTAAAATTACTGGTTTTGAAACGGATACAAATTGAATTTGCATTATCTTTAGTAGAAGTCAATTCAATTTTAATGTATGATAACAGGAGTTAAAATCTGTCCGGATACAAAGAGTTGCATTTTCTGTTACAAATCGGCATTAGTAAACGAGCCAAGACAAAATGTGTCTATAGCCATTCCTAACAAGTCTCTTTTGTTTCAACTATTGTTCTTTCATCCTTGATTCATGCCCTTGTTGTGCCCTGGCACTTCAAGGACTATTGGTAGGGGTGCTGGTTTTATTTAAAAAAAAAAAAAAAAAAAGAGGGGAGAAAGTCTACATTACCTACAACGTGAGAACACACTCAAGTTGTACTGTGGTATAAAATCAACAGCGTCTGTGACATACATAGATCCTCATAGCACATCTGTTGGGGCTTGCCCCCAAATATTGTGCAGGACTGTGAGCAACAAGACAAGCTGTCAAAGGTAGATGGGTTTGTACTTGATCATAAATTAAAAAAAAAAAAAAAAGAAAAATTCTAATAAAATGTTGAAACTAGTTCAGCTGCAGCTGGAAAAGCCATGGGAATTGTACGTAGTACATGACGTTGCTGTAGCAACCTCACTGTACCTAAATACATGAATATCCAAACTATTTTGATGTGTGAGCTGCACAATGATTACAGAGTAAGGCCTCAGGTCGGAACCATCCCAGAGCTGTCTCTTTTCTCTCTTACCCAAGGGGGTGTTCCTTGTTACTGTCCGTTGAACAGACAGCTTATTCTATTCAGCAGGCAATAAAAAAGAACAACCTTTGAGGAAGCGTAAGAGGATAAGACTGGTTTATTAGTATGACTGGTTTTGTATTGGTGTTGTTTTACATGAGTCTCGTTTTTTTGTGTCTGCGGATACTTTAAGAGTGTCTAGTGTGGGTCATGTTTACTAGGAAAGCGTTATTCCAGGATCTTTTTTCTCACCTGAGGTTATTTGAGATAGCTTATTTCAAGCACTACTACTTCAAGACTAATCGTACAGAAAATTTTTGGTTTAGTCATAAAAAAATAAACACATTTTAATTATTTTAATTTCCTCTGCTTCTCTGAAGTACTCAATTGCTCTTTTGCTTTTTATATGTATTTGATTAAGAAACAAGAGAGAGAAAAACTGACTGTAGAATTTAGGACATTGTGCTTGTTACCTATTTCATTCACTTGGGTGAATGCTATCTCAGAAATCAAGCTAAACATATTTTTAAAACTGGCTAGCTCTCAAATGGCTATGTCTTCTCAGAAACTATGCATCTATGATACTTCCACTGATTTTTTTTTTTAGTATTTTGAGGTTTATTGTCATGTGTTTTCCAGCATGATGCTCTGGAAGAAATATGCAGTGTGATTCAGTACTTAATCATAGAAGAAGTGGATTCTGCACCGGTAAAGGTGGTGGTGATTTCTCCAGAGATCGAAATGGGAGCATGCTCAAGCCTAATATGCACAACTTTCCACCCTTCCACACTGTGCTGCCCTCCTCCTGCAAAGACTTACACGCATTTTAAGTAGTCCTGCTCCTTTGTATGCCTTTGTTTTGCTTTGTAATGGCTCAGTGAAAAGGTAAACAACTTTATTTGGGAACAGCAGAGTTAATTAAGCTTGGTTTCCTATCAGTTTAGGTCTTTGTCCTTCAGCTCCTCCTCTCTCTCTCTCAGTAGTGCCCCAGCTCTCCGTTTAAGTCCCATGTGATACCCTCACCTAGCAAAGAGAGCTGCCTCACCATAGCACATGCTGGGTGTGCTGAGCTGCTGACTGTGATCAGAAAAGTTCCGCCTTGTCCTCTCCGAGTTTCACTTCCCAGGAACTTGTACTTACTGTGAGGACTTCTGCTTCTCTTTCCAATTTGGTTGAAATTGGGATGTCCCTTTCAGAAGTTTTTGTGGGGAGCAGGAAGGGAGAGTTTGCCTGAGTGGAAGCTTGTCCTCCTTAGGAAACTGGGCTACATGTTACAGAGGCCAACCAGTCTCCTGTAGTAAACCACAGTCATTTGAAGTCATTCTGACACTTGTGAAATCATTTGCTTACAATAATAATTATAGAAGGTAGGTGCTAAATTTCCTCTAAGCTCTTAGGAGACTTCAATTCTTAGGCATTTCCATTCAAACTGATTATTTTTTTTTTTTTCTGTCTAAACTAACTTCATTTTGATGAGAGGAGGTTGGGTATGTATTTGGAAGGAGCAGAACAAAAGGGGCCTATTCCCAGAAATCCGTCTTGGAGAAAAGCCCAGAGGGCATTTCTGGACTGTTTAGGTGCTGATAAGTTGCATCAGCTCTTGATACCCTACAGGATCATGTTCGCGTATCGTGGCTAGGAGCGCGAACTAGAGTATTTGCACTGTCAAGCTCTCCTGGGGCACCACCTCTGGCCTTTGTACGCAGGGTCTTGGAAGGGACACAGCAGGATCACGCCTACATCAGGGGAGTTCTTCTTTGGCCAGGTATTGCCTATTAATGCTCCTGCATGCTTAGATAGCCTTTCCTCATTGTTTTTGTATCTTGCTCTTCATATTAAATCTGATTCCTATAAACTTTCCTACACAAAGCAGGAATTGCTCCTGAAGAATGACAAATGGTACTGATCCAAAGCAGTAATGCCCAATCTATTGCTGATGGCACAAGGAGTAGAATTCCACAAGTTACTTCCCAGAAATAGTTTCTACTTATGAAATAAGATTTTGAAAACATTTGTTTTATCTAAATAGGGAGACATCTATAAATTGTTTGTTTACAAAAATGTCAATATAATTTTTAAAGTGCTATATATTTTTTTCCAAAGTCCATTCATGATCTTAAAGTAATTAAACTGTGTGTAATACCAGCACTGGAATAGTTGTTTTAGCAGGGGATTCGGTCCAGAGGGAAAAAAAAAAAACCAAAACTTTACTGCTTTCCATATCTGTTGGAATAGCAATGTTATTGTGAGTGGCAGCTACAAATATTGGTACCACTTCCAAGGTACCACCTCTTGAAGGCGTGGACCCAATGATATTACAGTTGGCAGTTGCTCTTGCTGTTCTGAGAAATGAAAGCAGGCTGGTCTGAACTGGCCTTGTGGGCTGCCCGATGAAAAGCTCAGTTTCATGAAATACATGTAAATCCACGGTTTACACCAGAGGACTTTCTTCTGTCCAGATCTGTCCCTTGCAAGCACATGCTGAGCTGTAGGTAAATCTGTCTCAGGCTGGAATATCAGTTTAATTGGAACAATCGGGGAGTTTCACATTTCATTCTGCTTCTGCTGTACTTGCATTTGGGCACAGTAGATCGCCCTTGCAGAGTTCACTGCAGGACTACGGACTATCTTGAGATTATTTAAAACATTCTTGCTAGGTTATGGTCAAGGATGATCAACTACTGCACAATTTGCCTTCCCTCAACACCCCTGATTTAGTGGCATCCTACATATCCTAAGCACTTAGAATCAATATTGGGTTAGAAAATGATGCTAGAAGGGAAAGCAGTAGTTGTTGTTTATTTAGTACTTAAGGAATTAAATACATTTGAAGAAAATGCAGCTTCATCAAGATCAGTTTTGCCTGAACCACTGCGTAGATGACCTTTGGAACAATACGAAGGGACGTACATGCCTTATAAGCAACTGCGGGAGTTATTAACCAGTAAAATACACAGTATAATAGTAACCCTTGCCATTATTTTTAAAACAATACTGGTCAGGAAGCACCCTGGATTACATTTTGAAGATTATTCTAAGGTTAAAAGGTTATTTTAAAAACTAGGGACATTTACATTATAGTTCTTTGCGTGACCAAACCTGCTGTAGTAACTGGGGCGGTTTCTTTTAATACAGTTCTGTGGATGATAAAACCTGCTATGATGGTTCCTAAATTGCTTGGTTGCTAGAAACTTGACATATTTAAAAAAAACAGGCCTGTGCTTAGGGTTTGATTCCGCCAGGTGACCAGAGGATGCTGCGGCCGCGAGCTTAAGCTGCTCTCTGTAAAGCTGAGAATGGACCCAGAAGGAGAACCTTAGAAAGGCTTTCTGAAGATGCCTTTCTACACAGCACCTTCATTTGCCAAGTTACATTGCAAAAAATGCCCACAGTTTATCAACTAGATACAGTTCTTCAGCAAGACAGTTTCCATTGTTTATAAACACGTTTTTTATTTCTCTTTATACTATATTCAGAGTGTGTACATTACCAGGAAAACTACTAGCATGTTAAGGCTATCAATAAAAGCCCAAAGCCCGTAGCTGATGACTGCAGAAATAACCATAACAAGGTTTTAGAAGCAAACTGGTCAGTATGAGAAACTGCATTTTAAAGGTGATAGTGGTCCTGTTGACATCAGTTTGCCAGTCGTCAGGACTTTAAAGGGAACTTAGGTCCTGAAGCGTATGAACATAGATCATTCTCAAGGATCTTGGGTTGGTCACCCGCAGCTGAGACCTCCCATGTTATCTGCAAGTCACAGATTAATCACTTTTTGTTTCAAGGAACAATTTGGTGAGGAACATAAGCTCAAAAGTGCATGCGAAAGTGCAGTCCCTCTGACTCAGGTGAAACAAGTAAGTTTCCAGTGTATGCTCACGTGCTTACTTTCTGGCATTCTGCTATCAGGCTACACTACACTGCTGTAACTCCCCCACACCGTTGCATTTTTGACATTGCACAGTACATAAGCTGAGAGAGCAAAAATGAACGGGAAATGAAAGTTCTTTGGCCCAGCATTCATAGACTGTCTCCGTATTTCACCAAAGCAATGCCACAGGGGCTTGCAGAAATAAGTACAAACATAGATAAATACACATAAAGAAATACACATTTGCACAAACACCCCTTTTTTTACAAATGGTATTTGTAAAACCTGATCCAGCTGTTTTTTCCCAGCTACTTTTGAGAGAGAGGACTGAACTGGACTTCAGAAAGAGAATCTTTCAAGGCAGAATTTGGCCTTAAGCAAATCGAATTTATTCACTGGCACGTTATTGCTGCATAAGCAGTAACAGAGTTCTGTCGTGTAGTG